>NC_067400.1:140157274-140457274 GCF_016432865.1 Antechinus flavipes
GTCAAAATGGCCACATGAATTGGGCATAAAAAGTGATACCATAAGCAAATTAAGAGAGCAAGTTATAACTTATCTATCAGATATTTGGAGAAGGGAGGAATTTATGACCTAAGAAGAACTAGAGAACATTTTGAAATACAAAATGGATGACTTTGATAACATTAAATTAAAATGTTTTTGCTCAAACAAAACCAATAGAAACAAGATTAAAAGGGAATATTAAAAGGCAATATCTGGGAAAATATAGTCAGTGTTTCTGATAAATGTTTTATTTCTAAATATATATAAAGAACGGTGTCAAATTTATAAGAATGCAAGTTATTACCAAATAAACTAAATTGTTAAAGAATATGAACGATTTTCAGATCGTATTAAAACCATCTATAGTCATATGGAAAAATGCTCTAAATCACTCTTGATTAGAGAAATGCAAATTAAAACAACTCTGAGTTACCACCTCACACCTTTCAGATTAGCTAAGATGACAGGAAAAGATAATGACAAATATTGGAGGGGATGTGGGAAAACTTGGATACCAATGCATTGTTAGTAGATTCATGAACTGATCCAACTATTCTGAAGAGCAATTTCAGCTATACCTAAGGTGTCATAAAAATGTGCATACTATTTTACTCCAGTGACATTACTAGGTCTGTATTCCAAGGAAATCATAAACAAGTGAAAAGAATCCACATGTACAAAATTGCTTGTAGCAGCTCTTTTTTGTGGTAGCAAAGAATTGAAAAATGAATAAATGTTCATCAACTGGGAAATGGCTGAATAAATTGTGGCAGGTGGAGTCAATGGAATATTATTTTTCTCTAGAAATAATAAACAAGCTGATTTTAGAAAGACCTAGATAGATTTACATGAACTGATAATGAGTGAAACAAACAGAACCAGAAATATATTATATATTGTAACAGTAATAAAATGTGATGGTCAACTATTTGGTTCTTCTCAGCGATTCAGTTATCAAAGGCAATCCCAAAAAGCTTTGGATAAAAATGCCATCCGCATCCAGAAAGAGAACTATGAAAATTGAATGTAAATCAACACATAATATTTTCATTTCTTTTTTCTGTTTCTTTTGCTCTCTCTTTGTTCTGATTTTTCTGTCAACATGATTCATAAAGAAATGTGTATTTAAAAAGTTATTATACATGTACTGGAAAAATAAATAATAAATAAAATAATAAATGAAAAACTTCTAAAAATAGTAACAATTTTAGAAATCACCAGAGATTCATATATATTTTTATCTATCTAACAATCTCTATGAATCATCCATCCATCTTTTTCCTCTCCTCTCCTGTTTTCTATCTCTCATTTATCATATCAAATCTGAAGGATTAAGAAATTATTTTCTCAGTCAATAATTATAATTTAAGTGATTACTATCTTTTATGCAATTAGCTTACTGCTGGGCATTACAGGGAAAGGCAACAAACAGTCTCTGTCCTTAAGTACCTCACATCCTAGTTAGGGAAGTAACAGAGATAAATATGCATAAATAAGCAATATGTAGGGTAAATTGAAAATAATAAATAGGGGCAAGAAAAATTGGAAAAGTATCCTGAAAAAGTTGGAATTTTATCTGCCCCTGAGATCAGATTTCTAAAAAGACTGCCAGACTAGAAAGTCTCTCCTATCTATTCACCTCAATAAATATTTCCTCCAACATGGTACTTTAGGCAGTTCACCTTCTTTGCAATCCTTGGGTGAACCTATGATAGTTATAATATCACTACCATACATTAATATCCCCTTAAGTAGAATTTTCGCTATGCGTTCTGGGTAATCAGAGATACAGTTCTACCAAGGCTTTAGGATCTTCCTATATTAGGGAATACCTCATGTAATCTCAAAATTTACATATCTTGTCATGTAATTATTATCATTTACCATATAAAAATCTTTGTCTTGCTGGGCTACTGACTCTTTGAGGGAACTTGGATTGGCCATTGAGTGCATGAATCTTATTAAAATGCCTTGACTTAGGTTGGAGACAAAATGAATCTAAATGGGGACTTCCGGTTAAGATGGCGGAGAGGAGGCTCACTGCTGTATAAGCTCCACGCTTTCTCTCACTATCCACTTCATTACAAGCCTCTGAATTAATGCTTGACTGAAAAAAACCCACATATAGTTACCAAGAGAAGCCATCCTTGAGATCCGCCTAGAAAGGTCTGTCTTTACTGGAGGGCTGGGACGGTTTTAGATCGGGCGCAGGCTGAGGGCAGTGGCAGTGAGAGCACGGGAGCAGACTGGAGAGGGGGTGGGGAGTGATTGCAGCTGTCTCTGCGGGGAGAGCTTCGCTACAGGTTTGGATACTTTGCTCCGGCAGCAAGTCAGCAGCCCAGCAGAGAAGCTAAAAACACCGGGGTTGAAGAATACAATCCCAAACAGCTGGAGTCTCTCGGGACCTGGCCGCCCCCCCTTTTCCCCCCCACAGTGACTCAGCACGCTCTGGGATCTCAGAGCGCATGCGCAACACAGTCCTGCTAGTGCCTCACTGCTGCCTCGTGCAGTCTGTAGACGAAGCTCGATAACATACCCAGCCCCTCCCCCAAAGAAAGACTCCAGTTTTTTCCGTTTTTCTTTGGTAGTTTGTCTCTGATTATTAGACAGAATGAGCAAGAAGCTGAAGAGGACTTTAACCCTTGACAGCTTCTATACAGATAGAGAGCAGACTCTAAATCCTGAGGAGACTAAAAACAGACAGTCCCCAGGTGAATCTCCAAAGGAGGAGATCATCTGTTCCTCAGCACAGATGAACCTCATAGGAGTGATTAAAAAGGCTCTCACAAGGGAGCTAGAAGAAAAATGGGGAAAGCAGAGTGAGGCTTGGGAAAAGGAGAGGGAGGCTTGGCAAAAGAGCCTGGAGAAAGTTAAAGAGAGAGTGGATAAAGAAGTAAAATCCTTGAAAAATAGGATTAGTGAACTGGAAACAGAAAACAGCTCTCTAAAAAACAAAATTGGCGAAATGGAAAAAAATTCCACAGAACAAAAGAACTCAATTGGACAATTAGAAAAAGATTTTAAAAAAGTGAGTGAAGAAAATACTTCACTAAAAATCAGAATTGAACAAGTGGAATTGAATGACTCGAGGAGACAAGAAGAATCAGTCAAGCAAATCCAAAAAATCAAACAATGGAGAAAAATGTGTAATACCTTCTGGGGAAGACAACAGACCTGGAAAACAGATCCAGGAGAGACAATCTGAGAATCATTAGAGTTCCAGAAAAATATGATGAAAAAAAGAGCCTGGACACTATTTTCCAGGAAATTATCAAAGAGAACTGCCCAGAAGTCATAGGAACAGAGGAAAAAATAAACATTGAAAGGATTCATTGATCACCCACTGAAAGGGATCCTAAAATCAAAACACCAAGGAATATAGTGGCCAAATGCCAGCACCCTCAGATGAAGGAAAAAATATTGCAAGTGGCTAGAAAAACCCAATTCAAGTATCAAGGAGCCACAATAAGGATCACCCAGGATCTGGCAGCATCCACATTAAAAGATCGAAGGGCCTGGAATATGATATTCCGAAAGGCTAAGGAACTTGGTATGCAACCAAAAATAACTTACCCAGCGAGAATGAGCATCTTTTTCCAGGGAAGAAGATGGACATTCAACGAAGTAAGCGAATTTCATCTATTTCTGATGAAAAAGCCAGAACTTAACAAAAAGTTTGATCTACAAATATAGAACTCAAGAGAAATCTAAAAAGGTAAAGATTAATCTTGGGAAATATATTTTGACTATATAGATGTATAAAGAATACATGTATACCTTGTTCTAGAAATTGATGTGGAAAGGACATTGTATTAGAAAAAGGGTAAAGTGGGCGTAGTACATCTCATGAAGAGGCATAGGAAACCTATTATATCTGAGAGAAAGAAGGGAGGGGGATGAATATAGTGGGTATCTTACTGCCTTCAGAATTGGCTTTAAGTGAAAAATCTTAAGACATATTCAATCTATGGTGAAACTTCTCCCACCTCATTGAAAAGTGAGAAGGGAAAAGTGAAAAGGGAAGGAATAAGCTAAGCGGAAGGGAATACGGGAACTGGGAGGGAAAGGGGTAAGATAGGGGGAGGAACTCTAAGGCAGGGGGAGGGATACTAAAAAGGGAGGGCTGTGAGAAGCAAGTGGTGCTCACAAGCTTAATACTGGGAAGGGGGGGGGAAGGGGAAAGAAGGGAGAAAAGCATAAACCGGGGTTAACAAGATGGCAAGTAATACAGAATTGGTCATTCTAACCATAAATCTGAACGGGGTAAACTCCCCCATAAAGAGGATGCGGTTAGCAGAATGGATTAAAAGCCAGAATCCTACAATATGTTGTTTACAGGAAACACACCTGAAGCGGGGAGATACATGCAGTTTAAAGGTAAAAGGTTGGAGCAAAATCTACTATGCTTCAGGTGAAGTCAAAAAAGCAGGGGTAGCCATCCTGATCTCAGATCAAGCCAAAGCAAAAATTGATCTAATTAAAAGAGATAAGGAAGGGCACTATATCTTGCTAAAGGGTAGCATGGATAATGAAGCACTATCTATATTAAACATATATGCACCAAGTGGGGTAGCATCTAAATTCTTAAAAGAGAAACTAAGAGAGCTGCAAGAAGAAATAGACAGTAAAACTATAATAGTGGGAGATCTTAACCTTGCACTCTCAGAATTAGATAAATCAAACCACAAAATAAATAAGAAAGAAGTCAAAGAGGTAAATAGAATACTAGAAAAGTTAGATATGATAGATCTCTGGAGAAAATGTAATGGAGACAGAAAGGAATACACTTTCTTTTCAGCAGTTCATGGAACCTATACAAAAATTGACCATATATTAGGACATAAAAACCTCAAACTCAAATGCAGTAAGGCAGAAATAGTAAATGCATCCTTTTCAGACCACGATGCAATGAAAATTACATTCAACAAAAAACCAGGGGGAAGTAGACCAAAAAATATTTGGAAACTAAATAATCTCATACTAAAGAATGATTGGGTGAAACAGCAAATCATAGACATAATTAATAACTTCACCCAAGAAAACGATAATAATGAGACATCATACCAAAATGTATGGGATGCAGCCAAAGCGGTAATAAGGGGAAATTTCATATCTCTAGAGGCCTATTTGTATAAAATAGAGAAAGAGAAGGTCAATGAATTGGGTTTGCAACTAAAAATGCTAGAAAAGGAACAAATTAAAAACCCCCAGTCAAACACTAAACTTGAAATTCTAAAAATAAAAGGAGAGATCAATAAAATTGAAAGTAAAAATACTATTGAATTAATTAATAAAACTAAGAGTTGGTTCTATGAAAAAACCAACAAAATAGACAAACCCTTAGTAAATCTGATTAAAAAAAGGAAAGAGGAAAATCAAATTGCTATTCTTAAAAATGAAAAGGGAGAGCTCGCCACTAATGAAGAGGAAATTAGAGCAATAATTAGGAGTTACTTTGCCCAACTTTATGCCAATAAATTCGACAAATTAAATGAAATAGAAAAATACCTCCAAAAATATAGCTTGCGCAAACTAACAGAGGAAGAAGTAAATATCCTAAACAGTCCCATCTCAGAAAAAGAAATAGAACAAACTATCAATCAACTCCCTAAGAAAAAATCCCCAGGACCAGATGGATTTACATGTGAATTCTACCAAACATTTAAAGAACAATTAATTCCAATGTTATATAAACTATTTGAAAAAATAGGGATTGAAGGAGTCCTACCAAACTCCTTTTATGACACAGACATGGTACTGATACCTAAACCAGGTAGGCTGAAAACAGAGAAAGAAAATTATAGACCAATCTCCCTAATGAATATTGATGCTAAAATCTTAAATAAAATATTAGCAAAAAGATTACAGAAAATCGTCACCAGGATAATACACTATGACCAAGTAGGATTTATACCAGGAATGCAGGGCTGGTTCAATATTAGGAAAACTATTAGCATAATTGACTATATCAATAACCAAACAAACAAAAACCATATGATCATCTCAATAGATGCAGAAAAAGCATTTGATAAAATCCAACATCCATTCCTAATAAAAACACTTGAGAGCATAGGAATAAATGGACTTTTCCTTAAAATAGTCAGGAGCATATATTTAAAACCATCAGTAAGCATCATATGCAATGGGGAAAAACTGGAACCTTTCCCAGTAAGATCTGGAGTGAAGCAAGGTTGCCCACTATCACCATTATTATTTAATATCGTATTAGAAACACTAGCCTCGGCAATAAGAGTCGAGAAAGATATTAAAGGAATTAGAGTAGGCAATGAGGAAACCAAACTATCACTCTTTGCAGATGATATGATGGTATACCTAGAGAACCCCAGAGATTCTACTAAAAAGCTATTGGAAATAATTCATAATTTTAGCAAAGTAGCTGGCTACAAAATAAATCCCCATAAATCCTCAGCATTTTTATACATCACCAACAAAACCCAACAGCAAGAGATACAAAGAGAAATTCCATTCAGAATAACTGTTGATACCATAAAATATTTGGGAATCTATCTACCAAAGGAAAGTCAGGAATTATATGAGCAAAATTATAAAAAAGTCTCCACACAAATAAAGTCAGACTTAAATAATTGGAAAAATATTAAGTGCTCTTGGATCGGCCGAGCGAACATAATAAAGATGACAATACTCCCTAAACTAATCTATTTATTTAGTGCTATACCAATCAGACTTCCAAGAAAATATTTTATTGATCTAGAAAAAATAACAACAAAATTCATATGGAACAATAAAAAGTCGAGAATCTCAAGGGAATTAATGAAAAAAAAATCAAATGAAGGTGGCCTAGCTGTACCTGATCTAAAATTATATTATAAAGCAGCAGTCACCAAAACCATTTGGTATTGGCTAAGAAATAGATTAGTGGATCAGTGGAAAAGGCTAGGTTCACAAGACAGAATAGTCAACTATAGCAATCTAGTGTTTGACAAACCCAAAGCCCCTAACTTCTGGGAAAAGAATTCATTATTTGATAAAAACTGCTGGGATAATTGGAAATTAGTATGGCAGAAATTAGGCATGGACCCACACTTAACACCATATACCAAGATAAGATCAAAATGGGTCTATGACCTAGGCATAAAGAACGAGATTATAAATAAATTAGAGGAACATAGAATAGTTTATCTCTCAGACTTGTGGAGGAGAAAGAAATTTGTGACCAAAGATGAACTAGAGACCATTACTGATCACAAAATAGAAAATTTTGATTACATCAAATTAAAAAGCCTTTGTACAAATAAAACTAATGCAAACAAGATTAGAAGGGAAGCAACAAACTGGGAAAACATTTTCACAGTTAAAGGTTCTGATAAAGGCCTCATTTCCAAAATATATAGAGAACTGACTCAAATTTATAAGAAATCAAGCCATTCTCCAATTGATAAATGGTCAAAGGATATGAACAGACAATTTTCAGAGGATGAAATTGAAACTATTACCACTCATATGAAAGAGTGTTCCAAATCATTATTGATCAGAGAAATGCAAATTAAGACAACTCTGAGATACCACTACACACCTGTCAGATTGGCTAAGATGACAGGAAAAAATAATGATGAATGTTGGAGGGGATGCGGGAAAACTGGGACACTGATGCATTGTTGGTGGAGTTGTGAACGAATCCAACCATTCTGGAGAGCAATCTGGAATTATGCCCAAAAAATTATCAAATTGTGCATACCCTTTGATCCAGCAGTGTTTCTATTGGGCTTATATCCCAAAGAAATACTAAAGAAGGGAAAGGGACCTGTATGTGCCAAAATGTTTGTAGCAGCCCTGTTTGTAGTGGCTAGAAACTGGAAAATGAATGGATGCCCATCAATTGGAGAATGGCTGGATAAATTGTGGTATATGAATGTTATGGAATATTATTGTTCTGTAAGAAATGACCAGCAGGATGAATACAGAGAGGACTGGCGAGAGTTACATGAACTGATGCTAAGTGAAATGAGCAGAACCAGGAGATCATTATACACTTCGACAACGATATTGTATGAGGACATATTTTGATGGAAGTGGATTTCTTTGACAAAGAGACCTGAGTTTCAATTGATAAATGACGGACAAAAGCAGCTACACCCAAAGAAAGAACACTGGGAAACGAATGTGAACTATCTGCATTTTTGTTTTTCTTCCCGGGTTATTTATACCTTCTGAATCCAATTCTCCCTATGCAACAAGAGAACTGTTCGGTTCTGCAAACATATATTGTATCTAGGATATACTGCAATATATCCAACATATAAAGGACTGCTTGCCATCTAGGGGAGGGGGCGGAGGGAGGGAGGGAGGGAAAAAAAAATCGGAACAAAAACGAGTGTCAATATAAAGTAATTATTAAATAAAAATTAAATTAAAAAAAAAAAAATCTAAATTTATTCAGTCTAGGACACATCCTTGATGCCGCAACACTACCATTACTCTGTGCCCCTTTGTTTTAAAATTAGGAGTCACTAGCAACTTTATTTTTACTCACGTCGCTTCATCCATATTAATTTAGTTGCAAAGTCTCTGTTATTCTACCTCTGCAATAAATCTAGAATCTCCCCACTCATAGGCCTCTCCTCACTTCTGGCCTGGAAGTAAAAGAAAGATGCCTGTAAGAAGTTACAGTTCATTTAGAAAAGTTGTTTTGCATTGAAATGAAAAAAATCCCAGATACTTTTTGAATCTCATTACTAATGACTTATACCTGATTGCTTTTAGTAAGGAGAAAGTGACCTAAAAACATATTAAAATGCTTTTAGCTTTGTATTTGTTTATTTGCCTTTGTTATATTGCAATGCCTTAAATCATCTGGCAAATAATGTATTTTTAATTTTCTTGTTGTCTTAGCACATTTACTTTCATTGGAGGTTATTTTGTGAAATTCTCTAATGACTCCTACTGCTTGATGTAGCACCAGAGCAAGAAAATGCAAGCATTTACTTGGAGGAAATTCATTTATTCTCATTGAAATTTTGAGAATATGAGTCTAAAATATTGTTTTTCATCAGAGTTCAAAAATAACTCAGATACCATTTAATTTAGACCCCTCAAACTAAAAACCACCAAGAAATCAATTCACTTGTCCAAACCTATGCAAGAACTTAATTGTCAGAGCTAGGCACTGATCCCTGTTTTTGACTCCAAATCCAGTGTCCTATATGTTATTCTATGATATTAAGGGGAAATAAACAATGCTTCTAAAGCATGACCTTTTTGTACCTATCATTTACTTGTATTGAACTTATTTCATTCAGATTCTAGCTATGGAGAATAGGGACTAATTTCATGACCTTGCTTTCCAATAAACATTTAGTCCACTGTTTTAATATATTTCATTTTTAAGCTTGTTAGAATGTAAACCATGGCAAAGTCATTTTTAGTTCATTTTTTTATTTTATTTTCAGCATGGTGGAGAGAATGAGGTGAGTCACAATAAAATAATAAGAAATTTACTTCCTTTTTATATGGAATAATTATGAAACAAACCAATTAAACCAACAAGTATATTAACTTTTAAAAGAGAATTGATTTCAAAATATCAGGTCACAACACTTAAAATATAAGTTATATGCTATAAATATAGCATATAAAAACAAAAACTTCTAAAGTCATGCTATCTGTCTTTGGATATGAATGAAGTTTTTAATAAGCACTTGTTATTTGTAATGCACTGTGGTTGGAAATAGGAAAAAATGAAAATTCTCTTATTTAAGGATTTCACTTTCTTAAAGGGGGAAAAAAGGAGATAACAAATACAGGAAGACCCAGCTATATAAGACAAATAGAAAGATTCCATGGTCCTTTGTGAATTCTAATATATAATAATAAGATTTTTTTTTGATTGTGTGTGTATGTGTGTATGTATGTGTATGTTGATGAGGCCAGGTTTGAAATCTCTATTGAAGATTGTTATCCATGGGCTACAGACATTGTTGTGAGCAGGGCTGAATTGGGGCAGAAGAGGTTAGCTTTCCTAAATCCTTTAATGATAGAAAGACTTGAATGCCTTGCTGTTTCATTTCAATTGGCTTGCATTTTAATACTTTGACAGTTTAATAAAGTTTGGGAGTAAAGAGTCCCTTTAGTCACAGGGATTCTCAGTGACTAAATTTCTATCTAAAGGATGAAGAGGAAAGATATGTTATCTAACCCCAGTTTATGAAAACTCTAAATGGAAAAAAACAAAAACAAAACAAAACAACAACAACAACAACAAAAAAAAAAAACCTTAAATCTTTAATAGAGTAAATGAGCCGATTTGTTACTCTATTTGATTATTTAAATAGCCACAGAATGTAAGGAAAAATATGAATTATGGATTTAGAGGTAGAGCTGAACTCTGAGATCATCTAATTTGAAAACATCAGGGTTGGGATGTGTGTGTGTGTGTGTGTGTGTGTGAGAAAGAGAGAAAGAGAGAGAAAAAGAGAGATACAGAGAGAGAGACAGAGAGAAACACAGAGAGAGAGATAGAGAAGAGAGGAGAAAAAGGGAAATTTATTTTTAAAAAGTGAAGTGACTTGGTGGTAAATGTCACATAACTAGTACAGTAGAAGAACTGTATTGAATTGAGATCTCTTGATACCCACACTAATGCTCATTTTCCTATAGTATAAATTTTAAGTCTTTATCATCACTAGCAACTTCAATTTTTTATATAATATGAACTTTAACATTATATTATGGAAATATATTTTACTTCAAAAAATTCTAAGTTTAATACTGTACAAAAGATACTGGAAATAGATCAATCACTTAAAGACCTATATTCAAAGCAAGAAGCTTTTCTCAATAAACTATTTATATACCTAAAACCTTTTTAAAAAATCACCCAGTTTACTCTTCGTTCAGACTCAGAAACAGCTGGCATATGAATTATGTCTGCCTGGAAGAAAAAAAAATCTAGGATTTTGTGCTTTAAACAGCCCCTTTACTCCCTCAAAGCTTTAGTGATTTCAATTCTTTCTATAGCCTTGGATGTTTTGGTATTTCTGCTTTCTGCGGTTGCTGCAACAGTCTCTCTAGATATAAATTCTTTTAAATTAGGAACTTACCCCTACTGGTTGGTAAACACTGTTATCTGGACTTGTCTTCTGCTATTCATAGCATTCTATTATTACTGTGTCTCTATTACTTATATTGTTATCCTTACAGTTCCTTCTCCTCTTTCTTTTAAGTCAGAAAAGAAATGAGATAAAAAATCATACAATGTCAATGATCTATTTGGTTTTGGTCCAAAACACCTACTAAATATTTATCAAGATTAAAATAACTTTCTTATTCCACAAACACACATTGTTTTAAATCAAATTGTATATTTAATTAAAAAAAATTCTTTGTAAATCATAAAACACTAAGTAAATGTGAATAATAATAATTATTTTATTTTCATTTTATAATTAATTTTTTTCTACCTGTCACCTAAAGTCTGCTAATATTATATTTCTAGTTTATTTTTATCAGTTATACAACCTCCTTGCATGTATGCATGTACAAGTGTTTTTATTTTTAAAATTAGAAAAAAATTACACAATTATATGTTAAATAATTTTAATTTATTGCATTCTGAATTTTACACCTCTCTTCATTTATCCCCCCCAAGAGTAAGCAATTACAAATAACATACAGTTACAGTGATTCACATCTTTAATGATTAAATCTTAGTCAGTTTGTAGTAGAACATTCAAATAAAAAAAAAAAAGAATGAAAGATAGATGAGAATAGCATGCTTCAGCTTGTAATCAGAAAGTATCAATTCTTTCTCTGAAAGTTTCATCATTAGTTCTTGTCTCAGATAATTTCTGAGACTATCTGTCATTCACTATTCTTTGTTGGATAATATTGCTTTTATTGTCTAGAATGTTCTTCTGGTTCTTAAGTCATTTTGCATCAGCTAGTGTAACTCTTCCCAAGTTTTTCTAAAATCATCATTTTTTTTTCCATTGCTTAAAGCAAAATGATATTTGATCACTTCCATGTACCTTATCTTTTTAGCTACTGCTCAATTTATGAACATTCACTTGATTTCTAATTGTATTTTTGTACCCCTAAGTCCTTTTTCCTTTTTTTTATGCCTTTTGTATACAGAACTATCAGTAGTTTCACTGGATGAAAGAGGATATCCAGTTTTATAGTCCTTTGAGCATAATTCTAAATTGCTCTTCAGAATTGTTGGATCAGCTCACAATGCCACCCACAGTGCATTAGTATCCCAGTGTTCCTATATCCTCTACAACATTTATTATTTTTATATAGTTAAAGTAATTTTATTATGAACTTAATTTAAAAGGCAAAGATGTATTGTAAAATACAGTCAAATTAAAATGATAAAAATACCAATATGAATCACATTATCAATAATGTTTTGTAAATACAAATGATTTTTTTTACTTTGTCTTATCTGAATTACATACATTCCATCATTGCATATTTCTTACAAAAAGTGCATATACTTTTATTTTTCTACTTTGAATTATTTTATATTTGTTTGCATTTCTTTATAATATTCATTATTACCATTTTAATGGCAATATATTTCTTCAAATTAGTATGCCACAAATTTTTAAGCTTCTTCCAAAATATTAAGCTTAAAGTCTATTTCCTTCTTTACCCCCTTTCACATATAAGTAAACTACAAATCTCTTTAGACAGAGAGTATGTATTTATTAGGGATGCAACTTCTTAGGCAGGTAGCAATGAGAGTGCGGTTCATGGCACAGAGCAAAAAGTTAAGAAAGGTTTAGTTATTTATTTTTGATGTAAAATAGATGATCAGTATTATGCTGCATATTGCATACTGCCATTTTTTTTTCTATAGACTACATTAACTTGCCAGGCCAGTAGGAATTGCTTTGACTTAATTTAGAAACTTTTTTCTTTCACTTTCAGTTTTTCTTTCACTTCCATTTATCTAATCTCCTTGCCAAAGTTATCCTAAATGTTAGATACATGTGACATCTTCTTCATTTTTCTGCTACTTATGATTTTTTCTTAATCATATGCTTTCTTAGGGAATAATACAAAGTAAATTGCAATTTTCTTAACTGAGTTCTTAAGCTATTAAGCAACAAGATTATGTTAAACAGACTTTTGAGTGATGATGATTATGCTGGTAGCAGTGAAGATAACTACTATAATCACAAATTGGAAAAATTTAGGAAATAAAAATTAAGATTATGAGGGGTACATATTCTTTATCAGAGAATAAAATCTTTCAATATATACCAATGAAAGTAATTAATTTAAATTAAATAAAATTATTAATCAAAAAGATTAACAACTTACTTCTGTAAAAATTGATACAAAATAATTAAAAGGTGACATTTTGGGGAGTGGATGGGTTGAATTTTCTGTTTTTCACATATGTAGGAAGGTATAGTCTTCTACTTCTAACTTCTGTCCTTTGTAATTTCAACACTGATCAATAGATTTACAATCTTAGCATCTTTTTTTAAACTATAAGAATAACATTTGGAAAGTGTCACAGTTGTGTTAAACCCGAAATCAGTTTAAAAATAGTCATTTTATTGTTTTTGTTTGCTTGCCTACCTAGTCGTTCATCATATTTATTTCTTTAGTCAGCGAGTATTCTATTTGAGATCATTTGAATAGTAGACAATAATTATAAATGTTGCTCCTTTTCTATTAAGATATTTTCTAATGAAAAAATACCATGCTGAGTACATGGTATTTTTTGAGAAAACATGGTAAATCATTTCAAATCTTTTTTTTCCCCTGCCATTCACTAATAATGAACCAAACTGCTTATCATTTCTGAGTCTTGAATTCTGGGGTGTTAAATAATGATTTGTACTAGAGCACCTCCAAAGTCCCTTTCAACTTTAAATCTTTTAATCTATGATGCAAATTGCACAGTGTCAATCTTTCTTTCTTTATGGTTACATAACTGAAAAAATATGAGGAAGGAAAGACAAAAATGAGGGAAATTAAGGTGACAACCTTACCTTTGTGACACTGTAATTTATTCTTCAAATATAAAGAAATGAAGTGATTCATATACTAAAATTCATATGAAAAGACAGTGATGAATTAAGGAAAACATCTCATTCTCCCCTTTCCAAAGCCTTTTTATCTCTTTTTAAAGGTTCTCTTCTACACCAAGCTAGAATCAATAGTTGTATGCTGATTAAATGTAAAATATGTTCATTAAATGAATTTAAAAGCTAAGAAAGTAAAATTTGTGCTGTTTATTTTTAGATTTTTTTTTTCCTTTTTGTGTTTAATAAAAAAATAAGGTTGGGTTCATATCTTTTTCAAGCCCACAAAATATCATTTTAAAAAATGGAGCTGCTTGAGTTATAGAACCAAAAGAAAAGCAGTAAAGCTGTAATGTGTTTGCATTTATGAAACACCCAAAACCAATGTTTATAATGGAAATACTGACAGACTATAAACTATGGCACAGCTAGTGGGCTATAAGAAGAAAGACCTTTAAAATGGAATCTGAAAAAACTGGTTGGTTGAATTTATTGTTGTCTAGCAAAGTTTGCTAAACAATAAGTTTTAACTGAATCCTATAGCTTTAGCTTCTAGATAAACATCAATAGGGGACAACTTTACTGCTTCTATTTGTTCATAAACTCCTCAAACTTCAAAACAAGTATTCTCTTCATTTTTATTTCATTTATTTTTTTCTATGAACCTTTGCACCTTTCTTCACTTGAAGAGTAGGAAAATTTAAAGAATGTTTTATACAACCCAGTGCATTAGGCATACTTTGTGAATAAAATCCCTATATCACTGAAACATCAGATAAAATGCCAAAACTTCCAAAATAATTATTTAAATCATTTTATTGGCATCTAAAATTATAGATAGATGATAGATAGATAGATAGATATAAGTATGCATATGTGTGTGTGTAACTGAAGATATGGAGGGTATGAATATATTTTAAAAAATCAACTATGTATTTCTGCCAAAAGTTTTTGTGATTTCACATTAATAATTGTCCCTCCCTAAAAGTTAATTGTCAGGCCTGTTATTTATATCAACTTATAATAATAGAGAAATGCATTAGGAATGTCTTATGAACAGTAGCATTAGAAAAACATCCTCTCTTACTGTTATGGTTAACCTTAGCGGGCTTTGAGAGAATCTAATACTGCCTTTGATGAGAAAGCCAGTCAGTGTGAGGGCAAGTTTGGAGATTAGCACTATTGCTGCATTAGGAAATACATGGAACCTTTCTGAAAAAATCAAACAATACCACATTCGCTTTATCGATATAAATATTTTCCTTCAGTTACAGTAGATTTTCATGATCGACAAGGTAAAGAATGATATTGAATAAAAGTGACAAGATCAAATTTTGACACCAATAAAAATTTAGACAGTCTCCAAAGTTATGCTTCTGCTCAATTGTATTATAAATAGACATAAATACTATCAGTAACTAAAAATATTATTACTTATGTGCATACATTGCAATTACAAATATCAACATGAATAATTACATAAATATGAATGATAAAAATCAACATGAATATTATTTCTAAATATTACATTTAATGAAAATTAATATGTATTCATAATAATTAATAATAAATATTCATGGAAATATTATCATGTACAGAACAATGTATTCAGTACTAAAATTATCAAGTCAACTTCTAAGCACATGAGAGAGTGATATATAATTTCTTTCAATCAATAACTCAAAACTTCAACAATATCCTATCAGAAAGTTGAAATTTTATATGTAAAATGTGAATATATACATGCATGTGTATATGTCTGGTTATGAATGTATATATTAAATATATATAGAATACAGATTTAAGAATAGATTTGAAGAAGGATACTTCTAAATAAGTATAACTTAGAAATCAACAGATTAGCTCAGTTCTAAAGTGCATTTCTGGTACTTTAATTTTTTTTAACCTTTTGTTTTCTATTTCAAGGATGATTTTACCTAATTAATAGGTATCATCCTAAAGTTTATTCAAATAAAATAACATGTAGTTAAAATACTTGTTCCACATTTGCATTATAATATTGATTGTCCAAATTATTGAAATATTATTTTATATTTTCTACATAAAAAGAATAAACCAAAACTTTGCATGATGTTTTAAGACATGGTTTCTATTGACCCACAAAAATTAATTCAGAAATAAAAATTCCTAAGTTCAATGAAACTTTTGGTTATTTGCTAGATTCAGTTTTTCCTGTTTTAATAAATCTCTTTGTCATTGAACTTTATATATCTACTCAGAGATGAACTGATCAAATATAAGAAAGATAAAGTGATCTGGGCAGATTTTTAACTGAATAACATTCCAATCAAGGACTATGAAATAAGCAGTTATAAAATATTTAAAACATTTTAAATATTAAGGAATAATACAAGAAAATGGACAAAGAATTTGGATTTATAATTCCCTGAACAAGAGATTATGTTATCTTAATTATGTACCTTACAAAACACATTGGCTTAGACTATATTTGAATATTCAAGATATGTTACTTTATTAATGAAGAAATTATTATTCTTCATCATTATAAGTTAAGGGCCATAAAGAAAACAAGCAATATTTGGAAACATTATACTAGTTTGGAATGAATGCCATAAATGTACTTTTCCCATGATTTACATATAATTGTAGGTATTCTATAACAAGTCCTACTTGTTACTTTCATCAAAGACTATTTATATTTTTCTCCCAATGCAAAATTAGGATTTATTCTATTATATAATGTAAATAGCATTGTAAATCTTTGTGTTGTCTTTCCTTTCCTCTACCATGAATGCTAAAAAAGGAAAAATCTGAAAGTTCTAGATATTTGTACTTTAGGAACCAGTTTCCCTTTATTTGGTCATAATAGCATCTAGAATAATGATAACAAAAGCAGCAGCAGTTACTACAATTTGTGTAGTACTTTTGCAGCTTACAAAGTTTTTTTTTTTTTTAATATTAACTCTCCTCTCAAAATAAGACAAAGAGGTAGAGCCTATAATTTTCATTTTATAGATGAGGAAACTAAGACAAGGAAAGGAAAAATGGTTTCCCCAGAGGCATGTGACTAAGGCTCAAAGTTATAGTAAAATAAATATAACTATCCATGTTTTATTTGTTTCATGTTTCATTTGTAGATAACTATATGAGACTTGGTGTTCTGGACATTCTTTTTTTTTATTTCTTGACCCTCTTTTTACCAATCACCTTTGAAACCAAAAAGCACATGTCTAAAATTTTACAAAATGATAAAGTGTTTGGCACATTTAATTAAAAAAATTAAAAACATTTAATTTAATTTTCTCCAATATGGATAAGGATTTATATCCTTATTTATTTCCATAAATCAAACTAAAAATCCAAAAAAAAACCCCACATTAATCACAGCCACTTAAAAAGAAAAGGAACATCATTTGGTAAGAGTGGTAAACTGAAGCATGAGCTCTATGTTCCCCATCCTCCAAACCCACTACAATCAGCTGCCTTTAGTTATTTGGAGTTACTAACCATCCATTTATTAGAGCTTAAATAAAAGAACATCTTGCTTCATGTAAAGTAAAAATCTTTCCTTTTTACTTTTTTAACCAAAAAGAAAAAAAATATAATTTCCCCCCCATAGGACAGACTTTTAGATATTTATAACTAAGTCTCATGTGATCCTTAAGTGATTACAGTAAAGTAGATAGGTAGAAAGTACATAGTTGGATAGCTATATAAATGATAAATGTGTAAGAGTATTCATTAAGCCGTTAACATAAGCCAGGCAATGTTCATAATGTTCTGAATACAAATAAAGTCATAATAGATAGATTTCCTCTTCAAGGAGCTTAGATTCTAATGAAGGAAGACAAAATGTTAAGCACACAAGAAGTGAAAGGATAAAATACATCCACAGATATGGCTAAAGATATTCATCATGTATAGAGAGCTGAAAATAATCAATATAAGGCAAAAGTCCTATTCAACCTATTCAAACCAAAGTTAGGCCCAGGGACAAAAATTTAATTTTATAATTTTTTTTTTCTTGGGAGAGAGAACAATATTTAAAACAATGTTTTTGATAGCAGCATAGATGGAGAATGGGACAAAATCAAAAAGGTATATCCCATTCTCAAGCACTGTCGGTGAAGAACTGAATAATACTTGTATTGTCTGTAATCTATTCTCTAGGAGTAAAAAGTCTTTGGTTATCCAACAGCAAGTTAAGGAATAAATGATGCTTTTTTTAGTAATAACTTTTTAATTATAGAATCCATGCCAGGGTAATTTTTTACAACATTATCCCTTGCACTCACTTCTGTTCCGATTTTTCCCCTCTCTCCCTCCACCCCTTCCCCTAGATAGCAAGCAGTCCTATATATGTTAAATATGTTGTAGTATACCCTAGATACAATATATGTTTGCAGAACCAAACAGTTCTCTTGTTGCACAGGGAAAATTGGATTCAGAAGGTAAAAATAATCCGGGAAGAAAAACAAAAATGCAAATAGTTTACATTCATTTCCAGTGTTCTTTGTTTGGGTGTAGCTGCTTCTGTCCATCATTGATCAATTGAAACTGAGTTAGGTCTCTTTGTCAAAGAAATCCACTTCCATCAGAATGCATCCTCATACAGTATCGTTGTTGAAGTATCTAATGTTCTCCTGGTTCTGCTCATTTCATTTAGTATCAGTTCATGTAAGTCTCTCCAAACCTCTCTGTATTCATTCTGCTGGTCATTTATTATAGAACAATACTATTCCATGACATTCATATACAACAATTTACCCAACTATTCTCCAATTGATGGGCATCCATTCAATTTCCAGTTTCTAGCCACTACAAACAGGGCTGCCACAAACATTTTGGCACATACAAGTCACTTTCCCTTCTTTAGTATTTCTTTGGGATATAAACCCAGAAGTAACACTGCTGGATCAAAAGGTATGCACAGTTTGATAACTTTTTGGGCATTATTCCAGATTGCTCTCCAGAATGAATCGATTCGTTTACTACTCCACCAACAATGCATCAGTGTCCCAGTTTTCCTGCATCTCTTCCAACCTTCATTATTATTTTTTCCTGTCATCTTAGCCAATCTGACAGTTGTGTAGTGGTATCTCAGAGTTGTCTTAATTTGCGTTTCTCTGATCAATAGTGATTTGGAACACTCTTTCATATGAGTGCTTTCTTTTTTTAACCTAAAGATATCATAAAGAATCATGCAAACAATCAGATGTTGGACAAAAGATAATTTTTTTTCTACTTTTCATTTAGATTTCTTGTAATCATAAATGGATCATCATGATATAAAAACTCAATGGTGTGAGGGAAGAAGGAGACCACTGATTCAATTGTTCAGATTAGAAGTAGGGATGGGTGAGATGATCATCAATATGCACTTTAGTGAAATTTTAATCTTGTCACATTGATTATTAATGAAACAACAATGATTACATAGAAAACATTTTGGTATTCTACAAATTAGGAAAAGTAACATTGTTATAAGCTTTGAAATATACTATTTCATCTAATAGTAAATTAATTACTAGGATATTCTAACAGAAAAGGGGGGTAAAGACCATTTTTAGGTACTATGAAATATGCCTGTTCAATTTCATACAATATATATTTTCTAGCTAATTTTATATACATCATGTAAGATATCTAAGTCTTTTCTTCAAAAGAGCAAATAATACCACTCAATGTGGGACTAGTCATAATGGATTTCTATATAGCATTTCTTTTCCCTCACAATCTCTTTTGGTTTCACTATATCTGATGCTTTAGTGAAGTACCAACTATGCTCCAGGTGCTAGATTAAGAACATTTTAAATATTGTAAATATGATCACATTTGATCTTTTTATCATCTCTGAGAGGTTGAAACTGCTCTATCATTATAATCATCATTGTTATCATCACTAACATTTATATTTTCTTACAATGTCTCAGAAACATCCTGCTAACCACATTACAATGATTATCTCATTTAATAATCATGTTAATCATAGAAAGTTGATGCTATACCTATATAATTTTTATAGATGAGGAAACTGAGACAAGTAGGGATTAATGGATTTGGCCAGGATTATAAATCAAGTAACTGTCTGAGGCTGAATTTGAACTAAGACTAGAGCTCTATGATGCCAACTAGCCAGGTGATTTTATATTATTTTTGCTGCTTTAAATATTTATAATTTGAAATTGCATAACTTCAGATATTTATAATTATTAACAATGTAAAATAAGATTTTGTAATATGTGTCCAAATAATGGTAAATAGATGCTATTAAGTTGTAAAGGCTATCATAATCTTTAACTAAAGCTGAAATAGAGAAACAGTATATATGGGTATTTGTGACATAATAATTTAAATTACAATGATAGTGATGCTTTTCTAAAGGGCTTATTCATAGGAGAAAATTTGGGTTGCTTTTATTGCAATATCAGCAAAATAACATGATATTATTTCAACCTTGCATAATTGTAGGCCATGCACATAAGAATTAAATAGAATCTAAAGTATTTCATTACAAATGAGAAACTAGTTCATACCTCATTCCACACTCTCACTTCAACTATCCCTTTTGGACATTTGGTGATCTGAATACAATTTTCGAATTCTAAATTTCTAAGTGTCAAAAATCTGACATCATTAAGTATATCCAATTCCTTTACCCTTTTTGATGTACCTCTCTATGAAGGCAGATATATCTCAAAGTTGTAATGTTCTCTTCTCTAAAATATATTGTTCTCTGGGAGCTGGTTTCTTGGGGGGCTTCTGGAGGAAGCCTTCCTTTCAGTTCAGTGTAATCAACCCAAATGCAGCCAGGAGTTAAACTTCAGATCCTTTATTATCTCCTTCAAAATAATCCAGTTAGTTTTCTTAGAGGCCTATCTCTCTCCCTTGTTCTGAGGGCTCTTGCTGCTTGTCTTTTGCCTCTGCCAACTTCAGCCTCTAGCTCCCTCTGAATCCAAAAGCCTCCAGCCAGCAGAAAGGTGGAATATGAAATGAAACTGGCTCCTCCTTCCAGAGAGTGGGCTTGTGGGTTTCTGACTTGTGAATCTCCCCCACTGAATCCTGACTTCTGAATCTCCCAGAGTCTCTAGTGGGCTTATGGGGAGCTCCTCCTTAAATATGCATTTGAAAGGTATGAACTCTAATGTGTGAACTCTCTTAAAGGTGTGAACTCTAAAGGTGTGAACTAAGTACATAAACATTGTCTATCAGTTACAGTGATTTAGCATCTTGTTTCAAGTTCTGGCCCATAACACAAAGCCTATCCAGATGGATTGCAGTTCTAAAAAGCAACCTTTCTCCCCTTAAATACATGTAAACAAAAGATAATTCTGACTCTCTTAAATACAATTCACAGGCAAATCAAGATATCATTCATGAAATCATTGGTACTCTTCAAAAATGAAAAATGAACAACAACAATACTGCTAATATTACTACTATAATTACTATTACTCTGGGCTGCTGCTGTTATTACTATTATTATCATTGTCATTATCAACATATCATTATTACTATTATTTATTTTCTACATATAATACTACATCATAATGTCTATTGCTTAATAAGCATTTTTATTCTTTTTCATTTGTTCATTCATTCACATCTTGTTATGTGATTTATTCTGATTCTTCCTTCTAAGAAATACTGCCTGTATTTATCTTGTCTATCTAATACTAAAGTCTTCTCTATTTTTTTGTCTCAAGACTCAAAGTTCTAAAGACATTCTAAAATATCTTTGCTGATCTCATTTTTCTATTAGCTATATTTCTTTTACCACAAATCTATATACCTCATTATGTTATGTTTCCTCTCCCATTCACTTGAAAATCTTTCACTGTACACACTTATAAACTCTACCTGATTAAATGTGGCTTTCTGCAATTTATTTTCATATTTTCCCTGCCTATTCTTCAATACCACTGCTTTGCTTCAATATATAATTGAAAACATCTTCTATTTTTCAATAACTTTTATGAATCATTTTTTAAAGTCATTTGAATGAGCATCCTAATTCTATACAAATCAATAATTTATAATTATAAAACTTTGTCCATCATTTTAAATTTTACAAAGTGATTAAGTGTATTATCTCATGGGGAAATATATTTGTAAATCAATTAGTATAAATTCTAATCTATACCATCTCTATTATTATATAATATGAAGCTTGTAGAAGTCTTTTCATTAAGAAGTTCATCCAGATATCTAAGTGAACCCTCAAGTGCAGAATATTCTTTTGTTCTCGGTTTGACAGTGATGATATGGCTTCTACAGTAATCTTGCCTATATATATATATATGGAAATTTAATTTACAAATATATGACTTTCGAATATTTCCAAACATTTTAAACATAGAATGCAATGCATTTCCCCAGTGTTAAACTGTAATTCTAATATAATGGAATTGTATATTATGCTTGTTTTTTCAATATAGCCAATTCCCTATCACTTTGTTACCCAGAAATTATTCTTTTCTTCATTTTATTTTCACAAATATCAAGCCAACAACTATATAAAATTACAGATGCATTATACATGAAAAGGATAGAAATAAGCTTAGAAGGGAAACATGCTGTCTGACATTTAAATCCCATCGCAATACAGATTCTATCTCTCTTCCCAATCTTATTCCATTCTAATCTTCCTCACTCATTCTTTCTGTTAAACTGACCTATTAGATGTTTTTCCCATATGTGAGGTTACATGTACTTCCTCTCTTACTTTCTACATATATGTCCTACATTGTAGAATCTAATCCTTACCCATGTTTACTTCTTATAATATCTATTTTATTTCAAAGCCCAGCTCAGGTGCCAACTTTTAAATTAATTCTTCCTCCTTCCAATCTGCACTTTTTAGTGCTAACACTAAAAAAATCATTTTATATTGCTTTGTATATAATTATATTTGAATTTGTGCTATTTGCATATCTCCCATTTCATAGTCTCACATCACTTCTGACTCTAATGTTATGGAAGGATTATTTGACCATTGTTATTAACTATTGTCCATTGTAGTTTCCATTTTATATTGCACTCTCAGACTCCTCTGAATACCAACTTGTGAAAGACAATCTTTCCTTTAATGAATTTCTATTTAATGAGATAGGATTTCAATAAAATGTTACATCCAAAGGTAAAGTTAATAATGCTATTGTCTAAAAGTGACAGAAAGTTGAAAGAATAGTATGCTAAGTTTATAGCTAGGAAAAGATAAGTCAAATGCTCTGGAAATTTATTAGCTATGTGACCATGAACACATATTAACCTTTCTGAATTTCAGAAAACTCCATTGTTCACACAAAGACAAAATCATAAATGATTAATCTATGTATTCCAGAATAGAAATGAATACATCAGGGATAAAGAATCAGGTGAGATTATGTACATAGTTTATTAATTCTCCTTCTGTCTTTTGCTCCAATAGAGTATATAAAATCACTTTCTCATCCTTGGCATTCCATGATTACTATAATCATTATCACCATCAATTTGCAAATATGTACTGTATATATGTCTAGTTCATCAACAGCTTAAGAAATGCATGCTATGCCAACTGGAAACTTTATTATGATTTCTGTTGCCACAAATAGGATGGGACCACTTAACTAAAATTCAATATATTATATTTTGTTTGCAATAGTAAGTCCTGGATATGAATCAAGGGTGTTGTCTTATGGATTAATTTCTACCATTACATTTCTTTTTATGACTGGGCTTCCTAATTTCAGCTATTATTTGTAGGGAGGTAGCAGGATGGAACAGTAAATAGAGTTCTTGGCTTTGTCACATTCCTGTTTCTGAGTTCAAATCTGGCCTCAGACACTTAACAAGTCACTTAATCCTGTGTGTCTCAGTCAGATAATTTGCCGTTATCTGTCAAATGAACTGGAGAAAAGAAATGGCAAACCACTCCAGTATCTTTGCCAAGGAAACCTCAAAGTAGGCTAACAAAAGATTCAATATTATTGAATAACAAAACAATGGACTTTTCCCTTCTCTTGCTCTCTCTAAATCTAATTCCTGGAATACCAAATCATTCATAATTTTGGTATTCTAAAGGAAATAATTAAAAACACTATAAGGAAATAGGTGGAGAACATGGAAAAAAGGGTCAGAACTCTATTTTACATCTGCCTCCCTGGCTGTTTTTTCTGTTTGTTTTCTGTGACAGAGAACAAAATACTATAATTTTTATTAAATCACATTCTAGTAATGTGCTACTAATTATAGCCTTGACTATCACAACTCCCTTCAGCTTCCTCTCCTGTCTGATTGGATGGCTGGAGGATAGAGTATCAAATTCCTTTATCTAAACCATAAATTGAAATTTTGAGCTAATTCCACTCTGTATGTGTTGCTATGCCTATATTTTTCTTTTTTTTAAATTTAATTTAATTTTATAATAACTTTTTATTGACAGAACCCATGCCAGGGTAATTTTTTTTTACAACATTATCGCTTGCACTCTCTTCTGTTCCGATTTTCCCCCTCCCTCCCTCCACCCTCTGCCCTAGATGGCAAGCAGTCCTATATATGTTAAATATGTTGCAATATATCCTAGATACAATATATGTTTGCAGAACCAAATAGTTCTCTTGTTGCACAGGGAAAATTGGATTCAGAAGGTAAAAATAACCCGGGAAGAAAAACAAAAATGCAAATAGTTTACATTCATTTCCCAGTGTTCTTTCTTTGGATGTAGTTGCTTTTGTCCATCATTTATCAATTGAAACTGAATTAGGTCTCTTTGTCAAAGAAATCCACTTCCATCAGAATACATCCTCATACAATATCGTTTTCGAAGTGTATAATGATCTCCTGGTTCTGCTCATTTCACTTAGAATCAGTTCATGTAAGTCTCTCCAAACCTCTCTGTATTCATCTTGCTGGTCATTTCTTATAGAACAATAATATTCATTAACATTTATATACGACAATTTACCCAACCATTCTCCAATTGATGGGCATCCATTCAATTTCCAGTTTCTAGCCACTACAAACAGGGCTGCCACAAACATTTTGGCACATACAGGTCCCTTTCCCTTCTTTAGTATTTCTTTGGGATATAAGCCCAGAAATAACACTGCTGGATCAAAAGGTATGCACAGTTTGATTACTTTTTGGGCATTATGCCAGATTGTTCTCCAGAATGGTTCGATTCGTTTACAACTCCACCAACAATGCATCAGTGTCCCAGTTTTCCTGCATCTCCTCCAACCTTCATCATTATTTTTTCCTGTCATCTTAGCCAATCTGACAGTTGTATAGTGGTATCTCAGAGTTGTCTTAATTTGCATTTCTCTGATCAGTAGTGATTTGGAATTCTCTTTCATATGAGTTGTAATAGTTTCAATTTCATCATCTGAAAATTGTTCATATCCTTTGACCATTTATCAATTGGAGAACATGCCTATATCATTCAACTACACAAAATAAAATGCTTTTTTTATTGGTACCACTGACCCCATTCCCTTTGATATATTGTCTTCATCCTTCAGATTATAAGATTCTGGAAGGCAGGGACTGTCTTTTTTTATTCATTGTATCCCCATACCCTAGCATATAATAAGAATTTAATATGTACTTAATAGATTAGATTGAAATAGGTAAAATTGTATGTTTTTTTTTTCAAATTTCTGTCCTAAAGGTTATACATCCAAAATTTGTAAGATTTTCCCCAAAGATAAATGAATAAACATTTACACACTTTGGAAACATAAAAGGCAAATTAACAGAAATTAAAGCAACTCTGAGTTTTCCTTCATTTCCAGAAGATATGTTGGTAAAAATAATGAAAATTAAAAAATACTAAGTGTTTCAGGGACTATGAATTGACAGTCGTACAAATGACTGATGAAGCTGTGCAATTACAATTATCTTTCTAGAAAATAATGCATAACCACACCCCAAAGTTAATAATCTGTGCATACATTTTTATTTATTATAATTTTAATAGACATATATTCTAATGCTGTTAAAATATAGAGAAAAAACCAAACATATAGGCATACTTATAAAAGCATTTTTACTTTTAGCAAAAAAAAAAATGATGGAAACTTTGTGCCTAGCAATCAAAGAATAGTTGAATAAATTATGGCATATGAAAGGAGTTCAATATTGTCATACCATAAGATATTATTAAAATGATCTACCTGAGTGAACTCAGGAAATCTTATTTCACATAAAGTGAAATGGGTTAATCAAGAAAACCACACACACACACACACACACACACACACACACACACACATAATGTTATAAAGAAAAATAACTTGGAAAGATTCTGATCAATGCAGTGACAATCATGATTTTAGAAGACTGAAGTTGTGACATGCTTCCCACTTCTTGACAAAGAAAATATCTTATAATAACCAAATAAGAACATTTCTCATATTGATTTGTTTTCATTCAACCAGTTCTAAGCATCATCCTTCTCAAATGGTCTCTGGTTTCCTCTTCAAAAAGAACTATGGGCTTATGAATGGAATTGGAGGATTATTTAAATCTGTTTTTTTTCCTTATTACTATACTTATATTAAGGTTCTCCCTTTCTTTATGAAGTTCTTTGTTAAAGAATAGTTGGCCTCTAAGAAGCTATGACTAATTTTCAATGACTTATTCTTGATTGCTTTTCCAAAACTTGCTGAATTGTGCTTATATCCCTTAGCCTCTTTTATTTTTCCAGTGGGAAATTATTTTGCACTGGCCCTGACCTGCATGAAACTTCACCATTTTTCTTATAAATTTACACTTTATAATTCAATTTGTACCCTTTTTGTCATGTCATTAAGAGCTAAATATTTGAACACAGTCGGTGCCTACTTAAATTGCCAGCTTGAAAAAGCAATGCCTAAGGCAAGTTTCTAGATACAGATTAACATCTCTAATTTTGTCCTCTTGATGTTACAGCATAAAGGAGTTTACAAGACGGTGGGAACTAGCTAATATCTATTTATAATTAATAATAAAATACCTATTTTTTCTGTTTAGTACAAGGTGAAGTAGTAATAATTGCCTTTTATTCTTATCTATAGTAATTTAATGGAAATTTATGCTAAACATATACAATTCTTCATTTACTTCCACTGATACAGATTGAATGCTCAATTTCAGAACATACCATAAATTAAAGAAGAAATTCTTCCTAATAGTCCATTTCTCATACTGTGAATATTTTTTTTCTTGATTTGTGCCTCTGGGATTCAAATTTTAAGGATCTAGCATAGAATCTGAGATCAAACTGATAACAATGATTTGTTGGTGACTATCTCCTTTATGTCAATTTATATTTTTGGTCAACTCTCCCAAAAATCAACAAATTCAATTGAACAGAAACCATTTATTTACTTCCCTTTTCTTTGATATGCTAGTATTATATAAGGCACTAGCTAGTCAAAGCCAATGATGAAATATTTCCTTCTCTCAGTGAACCTATGTAAATAAGTAAAAATAAAAGTATATTTGAAATTCATAATAAATAAATATAAAGTAATTTCAGGAGAAGGGCTGGGCACTAGTGACTGGGTGCATAAGAAAAGGATTTTTGATAAAGGTAGTTCTTTAGCTAAACCTTGAAAAGAGCTAAAAATGGTACAGGATAGAGTAGAGAAGGGAAGAATGATGCTCTAAAATTTATTTTGACTCATTATTTAAAAGAATTTGGAGAAGTTGGGGGAGAGTAAATCCCTCCCTGTCTTTACTCTGCCATTTTAGCTCCAGTTCTCAAATATCTTTCTACTTTACTACCATTTACTTCTCAGTATGACATATTAATATTTTTACTCTTTCCTCAAGCCCTGAGTAATTATTTTTCATCAGTTCTTCATATCAAAAAATCTAAAAGCATATTTATGAAAACAGATGATAATGATAATAATGATTTAATAGTATGTTAATAATCATTAATGATTTGTATTTTAAATTTATGTACTCATTTATATTTACAATAATTAATTAAAATAATAATAATAATGAAAGTAATAATAGCTAACACATAGTTCCTTTATGGTTTACAAAATTCTTTATTAATATCTCATTTTATCCTCATAATAACTCTGGGAAGGAGGTAGAATTATTACTTCTCTGATTTTAGAGATGTGAAAATTGGAGTAGAAAGATGTTAAGTGAATCCCACAAATTTACATAGATATTAAGAAACTGGGGCTCAAGTTGAATTCAATTTTTCCTAAATTTAAATCCTGTCTTCTATATACTATATTATCTAGCTGTCATATTACCCCTTTTTTGTAGGAAAGTGGGAAAAATACAAACAATAGACTATCCTATATAGTCTAAAGTTGTATTTTAAGAATCACCTAAGGGGTAGACTATGGGATGAATATTAAATTTGGTCTCCTCCCCATACTTTCATACTTTTTGGGAAGTCATTCTTTCTAGGAACTATAGGAATTTTCTAGGACCAACCCTCTTCGTGCAATTATATCTTTCTTCAAATAATTTCAGGCTTATGTTTATATATTAGAATTCAATATCTCATAGAATCAAAGAACTTCCAAGATACCTAACTTTACCACTGGGCTCTCAAACTGAATTTTTTTTTTCTATCTCTCTGCTTACTTCACTTTTGATAAACTCACTCTTTTCTAATTAGCATATTTAATCCTTGATAATGAAACAAATGTCTACCTCATTTGTGGTTCACGCATTCTGTCTACATCACTTAATCTTCCAAGTCGTTCACTCTTGGTAATGCTTCCATTAACTTCTTATAATACTTTTACTAGTCTGTTATGTATTGCGGGAGATAGTCATATAATCAAATTAATTTTATCCATCCAAAATAATAGATCTATGCTAGTGGAGAGATGGAAAAATTTCTATGAAAGCTAAACAATTATTATATCTTGTTATTCCTAGTTCTTCAGTATCACTAATTTCTTCCTATTTGCAAGTCATCACCCTAGTTCAGAACTTCAGCACATCTTTTGTGAACAATTGGTGTCTGTCTTCTAACAAATTCTCTGCAGATCCAAAAAGATTTTTTTTTTCTAAACAGCATATTTAACCATGACATTTCCTAATAAAAAATTGAAGTTCTCTAAATCTCTAGCTTCCAATACAAACTCCTGACAGTTGAGGCTTTCCATAACCTGTCCTCTTAATACTTTTCCAATTTTTTCAAGCATTAATCCTCCCTATGTAATGTACTTTAAAGCCTAGTCATCTGGCTTAATAATTGTTCTTTATACATGACATTTCCGAGCCCATTTCTGAGTCTTTATACTGGCTTTTTCCTATTCCTGGAATATTCTCCATTCTCACTTGTATCTCTTGGAATTCTTAGATTCTGTCAAAATTTAACATCATATAAAGACTTTCCTGAGTCTCCCCTGATGCTAGTCCCTTCACAAAACTATCTTGTTTTTATTATGAATATGTTCTATACATACTTATAAGACATTTTTTTATTATTTACTTATCTGAAGTTGTTGATTTTTTACCTTCTCAATTTTTATTCTAAGTTCCACGATAAATATTATATTCAGATACTTTTCACATATTATTAGAACTGCAGAGAATAGCAAATATTTATTGTTCCATATCACTTTATATTCCAATTTATTAATTAAATGGAGCAAACCTCTTTTCACATACTTTTTCTGGATATCAACTCTGCTAGCTTCATAGATTTTGATAAAGGTTTATGTCATTTGGTAAATAATTTGTTAATAGAAATAGCAAATAGCTATAAATAACAATAAACAAATAGCAAAAATATGAACTTTTTTTTTTAGCATTTCAACCGTGTGTCACAGTGAACAAGATACAGATTCCCCTCTAATCATCAATTGCAGACTTCTTTTTAGTTTTGGAATTCATTCCTATCCTATCCAGCCCTGTCAGAGTGATAGCCAACGTCTCTTCTCAAGTATTTACTTGTTTATGTTGATTTACAAGATAAATGATAACACTTTCTCATGAAAAATTGTTCTCTTAGTCCTCTATATTTGTATTCATATTATTTCTTCAGCTATGATATTAAATGTTCTCTTCAAAATGAAATTTAAATTCTCAGTCTCCTCATAGAATAATAACAGATTACAATTAAGCTGATTCCTCAATATTCAACTCTGTTTTAAGCACACAGAAATCATATAATTAGTCTCTGTTGGAGGGACTATTGATGTAGTTTTTTTATGTTTTTATATTCTGATATTGACTATATCCTAAGAATATATATATATATATATGTATATATATATCCTTAGAATATAAATGTGTTGAATTCAGACAATTCTCCATTTGTATTTATCTGTAGCATGACACCTGGTATTTATGGAATGAATATCAATTAATTGTATACTATAAGAAAGTAATACATGTACTATTGATGTGTTTATTCCATGATTTATTAATTGAGAGATATAAAAAAAGAGAGGCCTATATTGCAGAAGGTTGTCAGAGATGCTTTCAATGGAAATTTATATTTCAGTAATGTTGAGGACACAGAGAAAATGTTGTAAGAAATGTAAGAGAATATAGTAAACAACTGAACAAGTATGACAAAATGCATTATGGGCTAGAAAATAGGAAAGCTTTTGATTAAAGCTAACATATATTAGTTTAATGCTTTTTATTTTAAGAACTTAGAGGTTTACAATACATTTTCTTATACTAATTTGTGAGACAGGTTGGGCAAATCACATTACCCCTTCTTGTAGATATGAAAACTGAGCTCATGAAGATAAAGTTACTTGTAAAGGAAAAGATTGAAGCCTTATTTAAATCCTTTTCTATTATCTTTTGAGCTTAATTTTCTTTCCCCTCTAATCCTCTTTAGGCTAAGAATAGTGGGGCTACTATAGATTGGCTAAGGTAGATGAGAGTTCAGAATAAGGTATTTGATGAGACTAGATGGCTGGATGAAATGGCATATTTAATGTAGAACAGGAAGATTGTTTTAATTTAAGAGAACATAAATAATATGTCAGTTTATAATTAAATAACATTGAACGTTTTAAATCTGTATCGGGACACTCCTACTTCAGAATGCGGGCCAGATATATCTTGCATTTGAAGAATGGAACATGATAATATCCTAGGTAGTGGTTAAAAACTTAAATATTTTGTTCTATTTACTGTTTGATAAAGAGAGAACATAATTCTTTGATTGTTCTTCCCTTATATGGAATGGTTTAAAGTGTAATAGTTTTATTGTGTATTGCCCACTATATGCGTGTGTGTGTGAAGGGGGTAAATGCTGTATCCCATACTAGATTGTAAGATTCATAATTGCAGGTTTTCTTTTTCCTTTTTATTTTTTTTTAATTTTAAAAATTTTATCCATATTTCAGTACCTAGCACAATATTATGCAGGTTTTTTTTTAAATAATTTCCTTGAATCCTGTGATTTCGTTTATTAATGGAATTTCCAGATTTAAAACTTTCTCTAAAGGTAACTGATATCTAACTGCCTACAACTATACAGAATTATGTTAGGCACTGAAAAGTTAAGGTATTTTACCATGGTGACAAAACTAGTATATGTTAGATGGCAGGATTTGAATACATATTTTCCTAACTCCATGGTTAATCTGCCATTCCCAATATGACTGTTAACTTACTGATGTTCTCCACTCCATATACTAAGTAGTGAATAGAGATTAGAATAAATCTCAATTTTATTTTAATAATCAACATTTCAATGAATCTTCTGACCAGGACAATACTATAGATTGTGAATATTCACTCTCTCTATAAATTTTGTATTAAATATTTGTGATGAATATTGGTAGATTACAAACAGGAAATTCACAGGAGAAATGAAAAAAAGATCTATCTAGAATCTAGTATCTAGAAGGGAACAAAATACAATAAGAGCAAAAGATAATTGATAGGTAATAATATATATATAGGATTCACAATGGGTGGACCCTTAGTTACAAAATGATAGGAGGGTACAGATAAGAGTTACATGGCATGTGCATTCATTAATGGATTGCAGCTACATTATTGGCATCAGTCTATTGTGCTTCCTTGAATATTTCTGAAACTTCTTTCATATTGATTTTTGTTATACCAATTATTTTGGGGGTGGAGAGGGTAAGTATTATATAAAATTCTAGAGTAAGACTTGGGAAAAGGAATACTTTGAAGGCATTGTTGATAATTTTTCATGTTCCAATTCAGTGTTATTGTGGACAAATTATAGTTTTAAGATATAAATGAGAATATTGTATTTCAAAACCATCATTTTAAAATGAAAACCTAAGACATATCTGATTTATGTGGATATAAATGTATTTTGTTTCTTTATAGAAGAAAAATCACTACCACCACAATTCAAACATCTAGATCTTTGAAATGAATAGAGATGACATTTATCTTATTACTTGTGGAAATATTTATCGATTTGCTTGCAAACAATGGAAACTAATTTGTAGCTTTAATGGGGTCTGTCTACTTTGATAGCTACAGTCTTCTTTACATTCAATTTCTAATCCACAAAGTGATGCAATATGTCATTATTTTTAAAAAACATTTTGCATTTTAGAGTCCTTAATGCTTCAACTTAGGAAATACCAGCATGTTAGTCAAATTAAAAGTAAGAATAGCATAAAATAAAAACAATAAACTGTACTTAATTTTTTTTAAAAGGAGTCACAATTGTATACAATTACTACTATTGTAGATCTTATTTACATAGTTAAATAGTTTAATATTATGTATGATTGTCATATACTTAGTTTAATGATTTAACCTTCAAAACCGTTTTAATGTTTATCCCAACTTATATTTAACTCAAGAACCATTCTCTATGAAGAACACAGTTATATATTTCCACCAATGTCTTTCCTCTTCAACAAAATCAATAGTTGAATTACTTCAAATGCTAAATGTTTTAGATCTCACTTTCTGAATTAGTATTTTTAATTTTTTTTTCATTCTACTCTATCTTATCCTTTTTTGGAGGGCTCGTTTTAGCAGATCTGATGTATTTTTACCACCTATCCTTACCAAATAGTTATGTAACATGTAGCAAAAAAAAAAAAGAGAGATAAAATTCAAATATATTTTTAATACTTAAGATGTTTATGTTCAGCTTTTTGAATAATTTTGAACTTTAAAAAAATGGATCTTACATTTTGTGCATAACACAATCTCCTAGCTAATTGGTTCATCTTTCCTGGCTTGTTTTCTCTTCATTAAATCGTTTTCAAGGTATTTTTGCTTTGATCTTAAGGCCAATAATTGATTGAGATATATTCTTAACTAATTAAGATATAAGATAAAAATGGATGAGATAGTTTGAACAGGAAATAAAAAAGTCCCTTCCCTCAAGAAGTCTGTGTTTTTATAGGCCAATCAAGAAGCAAAAATATTTACACTCAAGTTACATATAGTATACTGGAAGTTAATAATAGCAAACACAGAAAAGGCTCTTAAAGGAGACAGAAAATGATCTGGCTTTTGATGAAGGCCAAGAGAGCTAAATGAAGTGGTATATTAATATACTAGTAATAAATACTAGTATTTATTCTTTGAATTAAAAAGATTTATAGGCTTTTATGTTTCATGCAACTATATTAAATTGTGTTCATTATGTATTACATTAATTTGTTCTGATTTAAAGGTCTATGGCTATTAAAATTAAAATTACAAAGGATTTGCCTCACATCAATGAATGTTTTTAAATGAGATTTCTTAAAAGATGGTTGATTCCAAACTTTTTGTTTTTCTTAATGAAAACATTAGTAGAAAAAAATTAAATAATCAAAATTGAAACAAACTAAAATCAGGCTACATCCAGTTGTAATTTTCTTTAAGCCTAAAGATTTTCTTTTTAAAATTATTAATGTTAACAATAATAAGAATAAAAATGTACATATTTTATTATGTGTATAAATTTATTCAAGTAACCATGGGATATATAGATATATGTGATATGATCTCTCTAATCTAATATTAGTCGAGTCAAAGTCTAGTCAATCTATCAATAAGTTAACAAGGTTTTATTAAGTGGTATTTTTTTTTTTGCCAGGAACTGTGCTAAATGTTGGGGATATTTATAAAAAAGCTACAAAAATTCTTCCTTTAAAGGAGCTCATAGTTAAATGAGTATACTTGAAAATCCATAAATATAGATACCAAGATATACAGGATAAATTGCAGATAAAGAGTGGAGATACTAGCTTTAAAGGAGATTGGGAAAGGCTTCTCATAGGAGGTGGTATTGTAGCTCAAAGGAAAGTAGTAAAGGGAGCCAGGAGGCAGAAATTAATAGCTAGAGGACTCTTTAAGATATTGCCAATGAAAATGCATTGTGGAATAGTGTCTTCAGCAAGGAATGGCAAACTTGGCTATTATCATTAGATCACAGAATATCTGGAATGGAGTAAGACATAAGAAGCTAGGAAAACAAACAAACAAACAGAATTAGCCAGATTTTGAAAGGCTTTGGTCACTCAATAGTGAATTTTATATATTTTTTCAAAGATGGTTGATTCCAAACTTTTTGTTTTTCTTAATGAAAACATTAGTAGAAAAAAATTAAATAATCAAAATTGAAACAAACTAAAATCAGGCTACATCCAGTTGTAATTTTCTTTAAGCCTAAAGATTTTCTTTTTAAAATTATTAATGTTAACAATAATAAGAATAAAAATGTACATATTTTATTATGTGTATAAATTTATTCAAGTAACCATGGGATATATAGATATATGTGATATGATCTCTCTAATCTAATATTAGTCGAGTCAAAGTCTAGTCAATCTATCAATAAGTTAACAAGGTTTTATTAAGTGGTATTTTTTTTTTTGCCAGGAACTGTGCTAAATGTTGGGGATATTTATAAAAAAGCTACAAAAATTCTTCCTTTAAAGGAGCTCATAGTTAAATGAGTATACTTGAAAATCCATAAATATAGATACCAAGATATACAGGATAAATTGCAGATAAAGAGTGGAGATACTAGCTTTAAAGGAGATTGGGAAAGGCTTCTCATAGGAGGTGGTATTGTAGCTCAAAGGAAAGTAGTAAAGGGAGCCAGGAGGCAGAAATTAATAGCTAGAGGACTCTTTAAGATATTGCCAATGAAAATGCATTGTGGAATAGTGTCTTCAGCAAGGAATGGCAAACTTGGCTATTATCATTAGATCACAGAATATCTGGAATGGAGTAAGACATAAGAAGCTAGGAAAACAAACAAACAAACAGAATTAGCCAGATTTTGAAAGGCTTTGGTCACTCAATAGTGAATTTTATATATTTTTTCAAAGGTAATAGGAACATAATGAAATTTAATGAATAGGGGAATATTGTGATCAGACCTGCACGTTAGGAAGATGAATTTGATAGATGAGTGAAGGATGAATTGGAGTGGAGGGAAAATATCTAAAGCAGATAGACTGAATCAAAGGGTATTGCAGAAGTCTAGAAGTGAGATGATGAGATATACACACACAAACACACAGACATAACAAAATAGAAGCTTTAAAATGTATCATAGAATTATTAAAATAAATATTATAAAACTATATAAGTAAATTATTAATTAATGATATTGGAAAATATTGTAGATTCATAAGTTCAAAGAAGTCATTACAATATAGGGAGATCACAGAAAATTTTGTAAGAAAATTGAGTCTAGGGATGATTAATATATGAATAGGGAAAGATAAATGTAGCAGGTTAGAGTTAATGAAGATGTTGTAGAACTCGAAGTGATCTTAGACTCATCTAGTCAAACATGCTTTTTATAGAAGAGACATTGTCTGAGAAGTGAAATAACTTGTCAAAGTTTCCATATGTGGTAAGTAGAAAGTACAGTATTTGATGCCAGTTCCTTTTATTTCAAGTTCTCACTTGATCTTACAACTCTTACTTGCTGTTAAATAACTGATTTATCTTGCTTCTTTCTTTGAGAATACAAAATTTAGGAGTAATGATTCATAGTTCCTTTTTGACTGGAACAGAGAATTCATGGAGAGGGGAGGGTGCCATTTGCTTGTTTATTCATAAATTTGAAGAAAAGTACCACCTTGCTTACTTGGTAAATGTGTGTTGCTAAAATTTCATTGAGAATAGAAGTGAAAATGCAAAATTCATTCTTCACTTTTAAGATGCTTCTTCTGAATTTGTGTGAGAATTATTAAACAAGAAAGAAAAGTATATTGTTCAAATGTTTTTAAGTTTTTCTCTTAAAAAATAGTCACATGTTTTTATACATCCATGTTGACTACTGGCTTTATCAAATTTCTTCCTGAGAAAAAGACAATAAAAAGTGTCATCCTAATCTATTCCCCCAATTATAAAGGTCAAATTACATATTAAAAAGTGATGTTATACTGTTTTAAAATCTCAAATTAATTAAATATGAATCCCCAAGTTCAAAATTAGTTTTTTGCCTTTGTATTTTCTGAAATAAAGAACAATGAGAATTTACCATAAAAATTTCACTGGGCTATAGCCTAAGATGCTGGTTACAGGGAAGAATGTGTTAATTAAAAATGCTACTCACGTCCATCCAATTTCCTTAGTATCACCAGTATCAAGCACCTACATCTCAGAATATAATATATATTCCTAGAACATCATCAAAAGATATTGTTAGACGGATATTATTTCACAGATATCACTGGTAAAAATAAAAAAAAAAGCTCAGAAAATGCATGAATGAACTCTGTGGAAATAATTAGAATTTTAAGAAAAACTCTGACACCAAATCCTATATACAGTTTTTAATATTATTTTTTAAAACTTAAAGAAAATATATAAAATATTGTGTCTATTTTTTTCTAATTTCATGTTATTTTCTTTCATTTGCTATGACCAACAGTGACTATTGTCTCCCATACAATAAATTCGCTTCAGCAAATACATTGTTCCTTAGAGACACATGATGCCCATAGGCAGACAATGCCATTGAAATCATAGAATCATAGAATTTCTGAGTCAGAAGAAATCTCTTTAGTCAATGATACATACTACTCAAGATAACTCATTTGAAATTGAAAACAAAAGAGATGTAGCTTGATAAAATGTAAATTATGACTCTGACACATTCCCACTATGTGACCACAGTCAAATCACTTGAATTCTTTCTATGAATCTCAGTTTTCTCATACAAAAATGAGGATAATAATATATGTGTGGATATCACAGAAGTGACAAGGGGATAATGTAAATAGGGTACTTTGCCAAAATTAAAGAAATAAAATAAGGCCAGTATTATTATCTAGCAAAGCAATTTTTGTTTAATCTCTTTTTTATTTAAAAGCTTTTTATTTTCAAAATATATACATAGTTTCAATATTTACCTTTGCACAAACTTGTTTTCCAATTTTTTTCTCCTTCTCTTCTCTTCAGTCCTCACCTAGATGCAAGTAATTCAATATATGTTAAACATGTGCAATTCTTCCATACATATTTCCATAATTACCAGGTGCACAAGAAAAATCAAATCAAAAAGAAAAACAAGAGAAAGAAAATAAAATGCAAGGAAAAAACAACAAAAAGAATAAAAATACTATATTGTGATCCACACTCAGTCCTCACAGTACTCCTTTTGGGTGCAGATGGCTCTCTCCATCTCTAGACCATTGGAACTGGCCTGAATCACCTTCCAGTTGAAAAGAGCCACATTCATCAGAATTGTTCATCTTACTGTTGCTGTGGACAAAGTTTTCTTGGCTCTACTCACTTCACTTACCATCAATTCATGTAAGTCTCTCCAGACCTTTCTGAAACGATCCTGATTGTTTCTTATAGAACAAGAATGTTCCATAACATTCATATACTATAACTTATTAGCCATTCTCCAAATGATGGGCATCCACTCAGTTTCTAGTCTATTGCCACTAAAAGAGGTTTTTACAAAAATTTTTGCCCATGTGGATCCTTTTCCCCTTTTATGATCTTTTTGGGAACCAGGTACAGTAGCATTGCTAGATCAAAAGATATGCACAGTTTGATAGCCCTTTGGTCATACTTCCATATTCCTCTCCGGAATAGTTGGATAAGTTCACAACTCCACCAATAATGCATTAGTGTCCCAGTTTTCCAACATCCCCTCCAACATTCAGCATTACCTTTTCCTGTAATTTTAGCCAGTCTGAGAGGTGTGTAGTGGTACCTCAGAGTTGTCTTAATTTTCATTTCTTTGACCAATAGTGATTTAGAACTTTTTTCATATGACTAGAAATGTTTTTAATTTCTTCATCTGAAAATTGTTTGTTCATATTCTTTGATCATTCATTAATTGGAGAATGGCTTGTATTGTTATAAATTTGAGTCAATTCTCTATATAGTTTAGAAATGAAATCTTTATCAGAACACTTGGATGTAAAAAATCACTGCTTCCTTTCTAATCTTGTCTGCAATGATTTTCTTTGTACAGAAACTTTTTAATTTAATATAATTATCCATTTTGCATTCCATAGTGTACTCTAGTTCTTCTCCACAGATCTTAGAGGTATGCTACCCTTTGTTCTTCTAATTTACTTAGAGTATCACTTGTTATGGTTAAATCATGAACCTATTTTTTTCAGTGATTCCCTTGAAGTTCTTGATCTTTTGTTCTTCCAAATTATCTTATTATTTTTTTCTAGCTCTGTAAAATAATTTCATTGGAATTTGATTGGTATGACACAAAATAAATAAATTAATTTACTTGGAATTGTCATTTTTATTATAATGGTTCAGCCTACTTATGTACTCATTTAGATCTGACTTTATTTGTGTGAAAGTCTTTTATAATTGCATTCATATAGTTCCTGACTTTGTCTTGGCTGTTTTTTTTTAAATATATTTTATGCTATTTGCAGTTTTTCTTCTGACTAATCCCTTCCTCAATCTGTCCTCCCTTCTATTACCTCTCCATTATCTTTCTCACTTCTTCTCCTACTTTCCTGTAGAGTAAGATAAGTTTCTATATCCAATTAAGTTTGTATAATATTCCCTCGTTGAGCCAAATCTCCTAGCTCCTTTGCTCTTTGGAATATTATATTTAAAGTAACCAGAAAAACTGTGTGCTGTCCTGAGTGCAGCTCCATGATACTTGAAATGATTCTTTCTAGGTGCTTGTAATATTTCTCCTTGACTGGGGAGCTCTGGGATTTGGCTATAATAATCACAAAAGTTTTCAACTTGAGATCTCTTTCAAAAGGTGATTGTTGGATTCTTTCAATTTCCATTTTACCCTATGGTTGTTGACTATCTGCTCAGGTTTTTGATGATTTCTTGAACGGTGATGTCTAAGTTCTTTTTTCTTTTGACCATAGATTTCAGGTAGTCTAATAATTCTTAACTTTTCTGTTCTGGATGTGTTTTCTACATCAGTCATTTTTTCCAATGACCTATTTCACACTGTATTCTATTTTTTTCATTATTTTGCTTTTGTTTTACTGTTTCTTGATTTTGCATAAAATCATTACCTTCCATTTATTCAGTTCCTAAATTTTAATGTTTTATTTTCTTCAATGAAATTTGTCTAAACCAACTTGTTAAAAATGTTTTTCTTAAGGGAATTTTCTTAAGAGAATGTCTTTCCATTGGGCCAATTCTGCTTTTCAAGGCATTCTCTTCATTGTTTTTTTGTACCTCACTTACCTTTTGGCCTAGTCTGTTCTTAATTTAATATTTATTACATTTTACATAAATATAGACATATCTATTTAGTAAATTGTTGACTTGTTTCTTTATGATTTTCTTGAATCATTTTCATTTTTTTCTTCAATGTCTTCTCTACTTCTCTTATTTGATTTTCAAAATACTTTTTTTGAGTTCATTCATGATCTGAGATCAATCCATAATTTTTTCTTGAAGGTTTTGATTGAAGGGAATCAAGATGAAGGGAATCAAGATAGAATTTTTGGCAACACTATGATTTGAATTACACTGGTTCAACATCACTTCTGCCACTGATCTGTCACCCTGAAGTCTGTTTCTAGTTTTCTGGTGTCTGGTCTATATTGACATATGTGTTCTAAACTATGGTCTTCTCTCACCTCAAAATTTCTTTAGAGTTATTATGAAAAGCTATTTGGAGGTTTTCAGGGGAAGACCTGAGCAGATGTTCCTGATTTTACTCTTCCATTTTAGCTCTGCCCTCAGGAGTGTATAGTATTAGCAAATTCTATGAGATGACCTAAGAATTTCTCTGCCTTCCTCTGCCTTTTCCCCAAAACATTTCTTGCCACCTAATTTCACTCTCACACAGACTATAGAGAATTCATTAATCTCAATACAGAGATTGGAGTTAAAGTCCCCAATCTCATTTTCACTCAGTGACTAAATAGCTATATATTAGAATGGGCAATAATCTGGATTTGAAGGTAACACTTAGATTTTATGCTATAATTATATACAATATTATACAAAGGACTGGTGCTTACAGAGGATATATATTATAATATGTTAATATATATTGAAGTTAATGATGGGAGTTGATATATATCTTAATAATAAGACTTTATCTGAAGTCTTTTTAAAATATAAAATTAAAATATTATATTTAAGTCATGAAGCTACATTACCATACTGAGCAAATTCCATGGAATTTATAAACAATAGGAAATGTAGTGGCTACAGCAAATTGAAAAATCAATACAAATCAATAAAAATTAGGCTGCAGTTTGCAAAAGCATTCTGTTAAAAATAAGTGTTGATATGAAAATCAGTTTGAATTTAAACAAACATGCTATGTTTTATCAATACAGCAATCAATCATTAAAAATAAAACAAGATGAAAAACACAAAATATAATTTCCATGGTTCATGAAATACGTGTGTGTGTGTGTGTGTGTGTGTGTGTGTGTGTGCCACACTAGAAAATGTGCCATACAAATTAATGCAGTCCAGTGAATATTTAAGCTTTAAAGATGATGGGGTAGGGAAGGAATAAATATAGTGATCTTAAATATGAAATATAAATATAAAAGAAATTCATAACTTCATGTGAGTCTAAAATCAGCCTAGAGTTAAGTACATATTTGGTTGGTTTTTGTTTGTGTTTGTGTTTTTGTTTTTGGTCAGAACTAATTTCATCAGTGTTATGTTCATGCCATGGAACATATTTAGGGAATATGTTACAGCCAGTTCACATAGGCTTTGTGAGCATTGACTGCTAAATTTTCAATTTGAATATTTACATCCTGGAAATCCATAAATGCTGTAAATCAGGATTCAGTTTATTGAGTTTATTTTAATTATTTATATTTAAGAAAATTTGGATGCTTCTGATTTTCTAATCAAGATTACTAGACATAATTAACATTCCATAATTGTAAGAGAGAGGGCATGATCAGGAACATTCAAAGGCCAATCCATTTTCCCCAATTGCAACCACTCATAAGGTTCCCCAACTATTTCACACCTCCTTTCCTGTTTCTCAATAAAAAATGGTTTGTTTGCTTATTTTCCTGTACTATGGGATCCCTTTCTGTGCTGAGTTTATCAAAGTAAACTATTTACTATATGCATCACTGTTAATAAATTGTTATTCTTATAGAAAACATTTTCCAGTTTTCCTTGTCATTGCCATTATGATTTTGTTCACTTACTTTTCTCTGTATGATCCCATTTGCAGTTTTCTTGGCAAAGATGCTAAGGAATATATCTAAAACCATCAATTACTATTTGGGAAAAATATCTATATGACACTGAATAGATTAACCAAGCAGGATCATATTTTCAATAAATTTGAATGCTATTAGAAGCACACTGATACATATAGTTCACAAATATTGGGGTGGGGGGGCAGGGCTAGTTGTTAAATATATTATGACCCTGGGCATGTTTTAATTAAAAAAGGGAAAAACATCCATTTCATGAATATATTGCTTCAGTAAAATCATAATCAATTCCAATCAATGCATTTTTATTTATACCTGGTGAATATTTTATAGTTTGATGATTATATGATACAAATGCTTTTAACATTGATAAGTTTCTGTCTTGGATGTTGTACATGATCATTACTAAAGACATAATTGTCTTCAAAATGGAAAAAAATAGAAAATTCATAAGTCATAATAGTTATACTTTTGTTCTCAAAAGTTTAACACCCTTTGCTTGGATTAACATTATTTGTAGACATAAATAAATTTAAGTCTTTTCTGTTCAGTCAGCTTTCACTCCTACATTTCCCTGATATTATCAATATATATATTTTCTTTTTCAAAAAATTAAGGCATAAGTGTCTATATCTTCCCCTTCCATTTCAACATAACAATTCTTAATATATATTAAGATCCATATCTAAATATAAAGATATTAAGTTAGAAAAAAAAGAAATATAGATATATAGTTTTTTTCTCTTTTCTCCCAACATGTGGAAAGTAATCCTTCATTCTAATCTATTTCCCATGCTTAAGTATCTGTACTTGGAAATTTGTTCCCTCCTAAGTAAAAATGTGTATTGCTCCTTAAATTGATCTTTCTTAACCTTTTTTATTCTATCTTCTTTGATAACTTTCACACAATTTTCATGTACTCTGAAAAACAAAATATTGTTTGATACTAAATTTTCCCTAATGTGTCACCTCTTTAATTTTTTTATCTAAGCTGAACTTCTCGAATAAATGATTTACTCTCTGTCTTCACTTGTTTGCACTCAGTTTACTCCACTAAAGCAGTTTTCACAAGTGTATTAATTGACTCCTTATTCTCCAGTACAATGTGCTCACATGTTAAGAATGTCTCCCTCAAAATGCACCTTGCACTTTTTTATATATAAGAGGTCTTAATAAGTGCCATACTCATTTTTTCAGGCTACAACATATGCCAAGAAATATTAGTAGATGAAAAGAGTTTTTCTGCCCCATCCAAGGACAAATTTGTTCAATGTTTTGATACAAGATGGAATTACACTGGTCTTTAAGTTGTAGCCAGGGGACTGTGCTTCATCACAGTGTACTGTAACTGAGTCATTCAAAATCAACCAATCAGTCTGCCTTAAAATAATATGACATGCTCTTCTTTTTTCTTCTGAAAAGCCTATGGGGACTTTGAGGAGGTTTTTCTGGTGCAAGGACTTAAGAGAAGGGTCATTCATCACCCAACATTGACTCCTGCTCCAACCTCACTAAGAAGCTTGAGTAGCTGTTTATTTATAGCACCAGATAGAATCCTTAACTAGGCAATCTTGAATTCTAATATTGAATATCTGAATGCTGATTCTACTTTTATTTCTTTTCCTGAGCTTTAGTGACCAGTGATCCTGAGAGAGATAGACTTTTGGAGAATGGTACCTTGGGAGTTTGAGAACTGTCAGAGATGAAGGGAATCAAGATAGAATTTTTGGCAACACTATGATTTGAAATGATAAATGCTGACAAGACATCAGCACTCCTAAGACAGGAAAGCAAACATGAACATTGAATACCTTGCTGAGAAAGGCAAAATGCTATTCAATAGTTTATTAAAGTTCTCCGTAGTTTAATAATTTAAATACACAGAAAAATATAATAAAAATTAAGGATTAATTTTTCAAGGTGTAAATATTTGTTAATGCAAGTTTTATGAATGTCCAAAGTTCTTCCAATCCTCACCAGCCACCTCCTTTGATTAAATTTTTTTTCCCTGTATTCCATCACCTGATTTTTTGATTGCCCTTTCCAGACCAAAAACAACCCAGCCATCATTCACTTCACTCCACACTCTGGCTATCTGATCATCTCTCTGGCTTAGGTATTTACTTTGCTCTTTCAGGGTCACTTTCTCCCCTCTTTGGCTTACCCCATAACCAAAGAACATATCAACTCCATATTTTTCCTGGAAGGGGGATACTAATCTAATGCCCTCTGCTACCACTCACCGTTCTAGTAACCTTCCAGATCAAAGTGTGACTATAGTGTCATTATTTCCCTTTGTATTATCTTCTCCAATACCTATTTGTACTTAAGCTAGGAAATTCAAAGAATGATTTGACTTTGTATCTGCAGCATTTAGGAAGGAAAGAAAATGACAGAGAGAAAGAGTGGCACAGTGAGAGACAAAGAGTCAGAGAGAGCGAGAGAGAGAGAGAGTGAGAGAGAGAGAGAGAGAGAGAGAGAGAGAGAGAGAGAAAGAGATGGAGATGTTTCATAAAAGAATAATAATGGAATGCAGCTACAGGAGAGAGTTAGGATGTCACAATCACACATCCCTCATTATTTTGGAAATTTGTCACTATGTACCTTCTTTACTTCTTTTATTATAATTTCTACAACCAAATAGCTAAATACCAATATGAAATAAGAATTTATCATTGAGTTTACATTTTCATGATGTCTAATTTAAGATTAGTATATATTAGCATTTCACTAGAAATAAACTTCCTGAGTAATAGAAATGTTACCATTATGAAATAAATGAAATTCCGTGTCTAAGTGTGTAAATTACTTTTACATCTATTGATATATTATTTTCAAGTAGTTTATCCTACAGATTTTCTCTAGGTCCCTTGGTGCCATTTAAAGCAAACATGAGATAGATTCAATCAGTCTGTACCACTGTCTCATTTTCTTTTCTTGTTGACTTACTGAGCAGGATGCCAATAAAATGTCAGTTTGACCCATAAAGGTTTGTGTAGTAGAATGGTTTCCTAAATAAAGATGGGGCTTACTTAATAATGAAAGGAAAGCATATCATTTCCAGGTAATTTGTGGCAGGGATTAAGTGGTATTTCAGTTAAGACCTTAAATAAAGTCTAATTCTTTTTCACTATATTACTTTAACCTTCAGGATTGATGCCTCTTATCTATAGTTCTTGAGGTTTCACCTATATCTGAGTATAACTGAATATAACCCTGTTCCTAAGAAAGATGAGGTTAGATTTCTTAGATTTATTCTAAAACTCCTGAGGAATTATATCCTGCATTTTTTTCTTTTTAATTAACCTATTATCTAGCAATTTTGAAATTGGAAGAGAACTCAGAGGTCATTTTATAAATCCCATTTAAATATGTAGCTATTCTATCTCTTTTAATATTCCCAGTGATATGTTCCCTCTCTCCATTTTTTCCAATTTATTATTTTTGTTTGGATCATTTAAAAATGCCTCTATCCTTTGCATTTATCAGAATGCTTGGTTTACAATTTTTTGTTGCAGTAGTTGCTTGTTTTTCTTATTTGAATAGCACCAAAGACATCATAATATTGGGGTTGAATTACAATATGTTCAACTGTGGTTTATCAATCCAATGAGCTTGGAAGGATGGAAGCACCTGCCTGATGTTTTAACCCTCCTCAAGAATGAAAGACATAGAAACTGGAAAATGAATGAATGCCCATCAATTGGAGAATGGTTGGGTAAATTGTGGTATATGAATGTTATGGAATATTATTATTCTGTAAGAAATGACCAGCAGGATGAATACAGAGAGGCTTGGAAAGACTTACATGAACTGATGCTGAGTGAAATGAGCAGAACCAAGAGATCATTATTTACTTCAACAACAATACTATATGAGGATGTATTCTGATGGAAGTGGATATCTTCGACAAAGAGAAGATCTAATTCAGTTCCAATTGATCGATGATGGACAGAATCAGCTACACCCAGAGAAGAAACACTGGGAAATGAGTGTGAACTGTTTGCATTTTTTGTTTTTCTTCCCAGGTTATTTTTACCTTCTGAATCCAATTCTTCTTATGCAATAAGAGAACTGTACGGTTCTGCACACATATATTGTATCTATGATATACTATAACATATTTAACATGTATAAGACTGCCTGCCATCTAGGGGAGGAGGTAGAGGGAGGGAAGGGAAAAGTCGGAATAGAAGTGAGTGCAAGGGATAATGTTGTAAAAAATTACCCATGCATATGTTCTGTTAATAAAAAAGTTATAATAATAAAACAAAAAAGAATGAAGGACAAACAATAACAACTATGTGAGCTCAGTATGAGCTTTGAGGACTCTACTTTAAAGTCAGGAACAGAGAGTCCATTTGAACATCTGGGACAGAGGTGACTCTAGATTTGTGCATCACAAGTTTTCTTTGTGTTACTGCAATTCTACTTTGCTCATGGAGTATATTACCCTCTATGATTCAAACACACTTTACTGTTTAGTCCTGTGCCAAATTGTTCCCATGTCTCATAATCAATGCTAAAGTTCTTCTGAGAGATCTTGAGAGAATCCTTATAACACTTCTGACCTACAGTGAAAGGGATGTTGCATCTTGGAATCCTGGACTATTCAAGTGGCATAGAAGAGAATGCTATTCCTAGGACTTTGAATCATAGTATTAGATTTTTTTCTCATTTTTCTCTGAAGGAACATAATGATTTAGGCACTGATATGGCTTGACTTGCTAAATACATTTCCCTTCCTGATTCTTTCTTGAGGTTGCTAGCGTATGGAGTATTGCTAAGAGGGAGTACAGAGGCCACCTTGAGCTATGGTGAACAATAAGTTCTCTGCCACATTTCAGAAATGTCCTTGTTGAATAAGGAGCAATGATTTGTGACCATGGGAAAAGGTTTCTGTCTGAGGATCACAGCTAGTTGCTTATAAGCAGGGATGATTTGACAGGGCCCCTCACTTGTGAGTGGGCTACTAACTTGCTGGATTGTCTATCCTCCCATTGGCAGATACCATGCTTACCTTACCCAATGCCCATGAGCTGCTTCTCTGAATGGTGATTGGGGATTGCCTACTGTTCATCTGCTGATCACACTTGCAAAAATGTCTATCTACAGGGCTGTACTACATAATAAACTGGAACTCTTTTCACACTCTATAAGTCTCCCACCTCATTTATCTCACCTCTAAGATCAAAGGGCTCACATACTTTGGGATCTTGAAAGGACCACAACATGAAGTGATTTAATGTTTCAGCTAAGCTGGGTCCATACTCTATGGGAATTGTCACTTGGTGGGGATAATTGACTTCTTTATCAAGAGAATTACTCCCTAAATAAGGGATATCAGATTGGCATGAAAACTGATCCAGTGGAATGGGACATACTACTAAATCCAGGACATTTGCTCTTATTTGATGATTAACTATAGTTAAACAGTGTTTGATATTAATGGTAGTAAAGATAGCAAGCATCACTCTTATTTTTAAAAGAATTTAGCTAGGCTAATCTTTGAACAAGAGAAGGTAGTCTTCTAAGAGATCTGCATTCAGATTCTTTCCAGTTTGATAGGTCATTCCAGATTGTAAAGTGCAGTTGCATTGCTTTAAGATTCTGGGTCATTTTAAAGAAACAATGAGGCATCAGATTTCAGAGGATATTTGAAAAAAAATACATATAATTTTGATTAATATTGTGAATGCCAAGCTATAGAATCTGGATTTTATTTATCAGGCAATGGGGAAATTATTTAAGTTTTTTGAGTAGAAGAGTAACCAATTCATAATTTTACTGGAGTAAGATTAGATTATTCCAGGAACAATCTCTAAAATGTGTTTGTGTGGATTAAGGTATGAAATGCCTTATTCTATTTCTTGAGCTATCCAAGTTACTTAGAAATTAAAAGATAGGAACATTTTAATCCTTTACTTTCCTATAATCTAAGAAGTTGCACTATCAGTTCCCTTCACACATCCCATGGCCTTAGCTGCTTATTTCTTTCCCAGTTTAGAAGAATTTTATACTGTGTTTGCATGTGCATGTGTATGTGCATCATCCCCTCTTTAATCCGTTTCCAGTGAGAATAGAGTTCTAGAACTATTCTAATTTTTCTGTCAACTTTTTCTCTTGCATAGTTTCCCCTCCCCATTTTTTCTTTGTGGTTTTGCTTTTTAGGATCACATCATACTCATCCCTCCCCTTAGTCTGGAATACAGTAATTTTATAAAATCATGCACTTAGGCATAAAGAGATTATGGTCTGTTTTGATAGAAGGATTATTCATACTGATGAAAACTTATTCGTGAAATATTTAATTATCTGTTGCTAATCAAGTATATCAGTGGTGTCAAACTCAAATAGAAATGAGGGCCACTAATCTGTCCAAAAGGACACTTGTGGGCCACACAGTAACTTTTAAAATATGTTATCTGATTTAGTATATTTATATTTATTTATTAAATATTCCTAATAACATTTTATTCTCTTTTAAATTACACTTAGGAGTGTACAGGCTGCATACTGCATTAGGATATATATATATATATATATACATATATATATATATATATATATATATATACACACACACACACAAATCTAATGTCATAAATCATGGCTTGTTAAGTGGTTTCCACTGGTGACTCTTTCACCCAAGAATTTTTACATGACCCTCAATATATAGCTGTATAAATAGGTCTGCAAATCAAGCATTTACTGTTAATTTCATAATGTGACCCCCACATTCAGATTATGAGACCTTATATGGTATTGGTAACCACAATTTAAGAAATTGGATCAAAGATTGTCTACCCTGACCACCCTTTTCATTCAATAAATATATACAGAGTTCCAATATATGTCAGGCTCTGGACTAACTATTGGAGTAAAAAGAAAGAGGGAGGGAAAGATAGTCCCTGACCTAAAGGTGTTTATGAATTTAAGGCAGCAAATAACTTACAAATAATGTTGTTGGGGAAAAGAGGACAGAAAGCAGCCAGTGGGAAATGGGAAAGTTTCTAATAAAAGGGCCATTCTGAAATGGAAGATCTCAGAAGAGGTCTAACAAAGGAAACTTGAGAGAATATCAGAGGATACAGGACAGGTGTGAATCCTAATGTTGATGGGATTTTACCAGATGGAAAATGTATTGTGACATGATGGGATATAAGTGTATAGGAAGCAAAGAAAATGAAGGAAATTTGATTATTTCCCTTCTGGAAAATGAAATACATTTTACCAGAAAACATATTCTTAGGAAAGTAAATAGGAAAAGGTGTTCAAACAAAAACACATTAATGGAATTAATCATTTTTTAAAGGAGCAGCAGTATTACAAAATGGATAAAGAGTTAATCATAAGTCATGGAGACAAGGTTGTGCTTTTTAGAATCATATCATACTGAGCTCTACTCTAATCTCTTTTGAACTTCTCAATTATTAAAGACAAATTTATATGTATGATTTGCATTTTAATCTATAAAACATAAACTTTTTCCTTATTGAGTCCCTTGAAATTAGTCTCTAATATTGACTCTTATATGTCAAATTTTCTCTTAAGTTCGGTTTTGTTTATTACAAGATCCTGAAAATCAGGCAATTCATTGAATATCCACTTTTTTCGTTCTATATGATACTTTTGCTGGATATAATTTGTTATGATTGGGTTCTTTCTTGCCTGTTTATTTGAAAAAAAATAAAAACTTAATAGTGTAATCACTTCTCCCTCTTAGAGGGGAATAGTGGCTTTGATCTCACATCTTCCTTCAGTTCTTCATTCTAGTCTGGAATCAAAAAACAAGAACTCCATCCTCCTTTAAGTACCTATGGCCAGCAGCAAGCCTGCCCACAATATTTCTGCATTCACAGAGGGGTGTGCAGGTTCATTCCAGGACCATATCTCCATATCCCAGCTAGGCCATTCCTTGTCAGCACAGTTTTTTCAATCTTCCTTTACCCAGACTACTGACTCACACTGTCTGGGAAGTGAAAATTCCTGTGACTGGGGTAAAAGCTATCTCCCATCCCAATGAACTAGAGAACTCTTAGTTTGTTCTTTCAGTGGAGCTAAGCTCCCGGTGTGGGGTGGGAGGGGGGGAGGGGGAAGGTAATTACATTTCCCCAGGAGAACCACTGTTCCTGTTTGAACTCCTATTTATTTTAGATGCTTTATTTTCTCCTTAAGATAGTTTTACTTTGTTTGGAGGGGAAATATGGAGAACTTGGAATTTTCTAATCTATTCTATCATCTTCCCAGAATTTTCTTTCTTCAGTTCTTAATGAAAAGACCAGAGCTGAAGAGAAAAATTGACTTATGAATACAAAACTCTCGGAAATCATATAAAAGTAAACATGAAAGGGAAATAATAAGGTATCTAACAATATGAAATCCTTTAGATTCCTACATGAGAAGATGGTACTTGTAATTCATAAGAAAATTAGTTCACCCATTTCCCAATTGATGGGATGAACTAATTGTAAGAAATGATGAGCAGGTTGTTCTCAGAAAAGCCTAGAAAGGTGAGTTCATATAGAGTGAAATACTTCTGTAAAACGTAACAATAATATAAGATGATCAGCTGTGAATGGCTGTTATTCTCAGCAATACAATGATCCAAGACAGTTCTGAAAGATTTATGATAAAAATTCTATCCATTTCCAGAAAAAAGATCTAGTGATAATTGAATACATATTGAAGAATTAAAAAAAAAACAACAACTTTATTTTTCTTGAGTTTTATTTTTGTCTGAGTTATCTTTTACAACATAACTAATATGGAAAAAAAAAGTTTAGCTTCACTATACATATATAAATTCTAATGAATTGCTTGCTTCTCAATGAGGGTATAAGTGAAGGGTGAAAGAGAAAGAAATTGGGAATCAAAGTTTTCATATGAATGTTAAATTTTGTTTTTATATGTAACTGGGGAAAAATAAAATTCTAAATATAGTTGAAAACTGGTCTTCATCTGAACATAGGAGCTGCAAAGAAAAGACTGAGGCCTTCCTGTTTGTCTTTTGTTTCTTACATATTTCATCTGTGACAAAAGAATAGTCAGTTTTTCCTTCACAAAGGAATATATTAACTTTATCCATTGTAAAGAAGCTAAGATGGTTTGAAGGTCTTTAAACACCTAGGCCTAGCAAAGACTATAGACTCAACAGCTACCAAAGGAAGATGCAACTAAAATTACAAACTCTTCATTCACCATGGAACCAGAAAGGCAACAAAGCCTACAAGTTCATTTTTCCTTTCACTGTTTTTCATTGTTTTATGAGATCACATTCTTCATTATCACCAGAAGAGCAATGATGACTAGTGAAGAAACATAACTAACTCAGTGATACCATTAAGAAATCTTCTTACCAGAAGATTTTGGATTCTGTAGAATTAAGAAGGTGAGTAATTCTTTCACAATGTACCCGGGTCACACATATTCCTAATGTCTTTTCCTTATTCATGATATAACTACAATAACAAATTATTGCCATATACATAAAATACTTAAAAATTAAAATAATTAAATAATCAAATAAATAATTAATGATTAAAATTTAAATTAGATAATTAAATAATTAAAATACTGATAGTAATAGCATTAATAATGATATTATCAAGTAAGAGAAAAAGGCTGATAAAAGAAAAATAGAAAGAAGGAAGGGAAAAAGGTGGGGGAGAAAAGAAAAATTAAGAATCAATTTTTATTTCTCTTTCTCTATCCAGAATATCAGTCTTACTCCACACCAGATACCATTACAGCACCATTAATAAATAGAGAAGAAGCCCTGCAGGTTGCATATTGACTTAGTTTTTAAGTGAATATTATCTATGTTATATTATATTTTTATTTATTTTCTTATGTGTCTTTCCATTACATTTTAATCTGTTTTGCAGCTGTTTCTTTAACACTTCTGCTCTGTAATATCTACTCTATAATTCACTGATTATAGAAATCATCTTATCATAAATTTTATATTCTTTCTAATCTATTTAAGACATTGATGCAATTTCTTACATATGTCATAGATTTTGCTGTTTCATATATTCACACAAATATTCAGTTATCTTTTGATAACTTCAGCCTGGACTTCCATCTCCTACTCAGTTGCCTAGAGAATGGCCTCTTTGGGTTATAGACATCAAGGATGTTTCTATTCTATTCCTCTAGACAAGGGGGATATGAAAAGATTTGCCTTTTCAGTGCCCAGTGTTAATTTAGCTGAGCCTTATAAAAGATATGAATGGACAGTTTTGCCACAGGGAATGAAAAATAGCCTTACTATATGCCAAATGTATGTTGCTGCTGCTCTTGCTCCAGTAAGAAAAGCATTTCCAAAAGTTATGCTATTACATTATATGGATGATATATTGGGATGTGCACCTGAGGAGCGAATGTTAGAAGCATGTTTACAAAAGACCATAGAAACACTAAGATACTACAAACTTCATATTGCTACAGAAAAAATTCAAAGGCATGCTCCTTTTCAATATTTAGGATATGAAATATATCCTAAGGCACTTACACTACAAAAACTGTCTTTGAGAACAGAGAGGTTGAACACCTTAAATGATTTCCAAAAGTTAATAGTTAACATCCACTCTAATGGGAGAAGTAAGCAGCACTTAAGGAGATGCATATAGTGAGGGACAGTGGTAGGAAGTATCAGATGAGATCATATTGGAGAAAAACTCTGGATTATGAGGTATGGTTGCTAGAAAATGATCCTTGGAGTCAACAATATTAATTTCCTGTACTGCCTCTGATTTTATATAAGTCAAAAAATCTCAGTGTTCTATGGAACTTTTCTATTTTTAGTTAAATATATGCAAATATTTTAAACATATTACCATACAGTACAAGAAAAATCAGATCAAAAGAGGGAAAAACACAAGAAAGAAAAAGCAAGCAAGCAAACAAACAAAATAATTAAAAAATATTCTGTTTCTTTCCACATTCTCCCTCCTTAGTTCTCTTTCTGCCATGTGGAAGGCATTTTCCATCCCAAACCTATTGGAATTGTCTTGAAACTTCACATTGTTGAGAAAAGCCAACTCTCATGTTTGATCACCATATGATCCTGCCATAATTATGTATGATGTTCTCCTGGTTCTGTTCACTTTACTCAGCATCAATTAATATAAGTATTTACTATTTTTTTTTCTGAAATCAGCCTGTCCATCATTTCTTATAGAACAATACTACTGCATTACATGCATATACAAAATTTAGTCAGACATTCATAAGTGAGGGGCATCCACTCAATTTCTGGGTTCTTGCCTCTACAAAAAAAGCTGATACAAATATTTTTGCACATGTAGTTCCTTTTCCCTTGTTTGTGATCTCTTTGGGATACAGACCGAGTAGTAGCACTGCTGGATGAAAAGGTTTGCACAAATTTATTCCCTTTGGACATAGTTCCATATTGCTCTCCAGAATGGTTACATTAGCTCACAAATCCACCAATAATGCTTTAGTGTCCCAGTTTTTCCATGTCCCCTCACACATTTAACATTATCTTTTCCTGTATCTTAGCAAACCTGAAACTTTTGAAGTGTTAACTGAAAATTGTCTTAATTAGTATTTCTCTAATCAATAGTCTTTTAGGGAATTTTTTACATTTGATTATAATGGCTCTAGTTTTATGATCTAAAAATTGTCTATTCATAACCTTTGATGATTTATCATTTGCAGAATGGCTTGCATGCTTATAAATTTGTTCTCTACATATATATTTTAGAAATGATTTAAAGTTATAAGTTGCTGGCTTATAATGGAATGTGATCAAATTCATTTGTGAGTTCCTTATATCAAATAAATCATCAGTTTAGTCCTTTCCTCCATATTTTACAATTTATAAAAGTTAAAATAATAGGGATTTAATTTATAGAAAAATCAAAAACAGAAAAGAGAGAAAAAGGAGCAAGAAACATTAATGGAGACTGTTGGAATTATTTTAACGGGGTATCTTTGTCTATGATAGTAGATTTCAATAATTTTCCCTAGTGATTATGTAAGGAACTAGGGAGTATTCTAATGCTACTTATTTATTTCTTCTCACTCCTATAGTTTACTTATATAGAGTTAAAAGGGCTTGATATGATAAACATGATTAGTGATCTTAAAAGTAATATTTTAAAACCCAGCAGTAGCTTAAACCACAATAAGACTCACAAAAAAAGGAAAGGAGAGAAGGAAGGAAGAAGAGAACGAAGGAAGGGATGAAGGAAGGAAGAAAAGAAGGAAGGAAGAAAGGAAGGAAGGAAGAAAGGAAGGAAGGAAGGAAGGAAGAAAGAAAGGAAGAAGGAAAATAAGGAAGGAGGGAGGAAAAAAGAAAAAATACTATGCTTCAATCTGCATTCTGACAGTAATAGCTGTTTCTCTGGAGGAAGTTAGCATGCTTCATCATTAGTTTTCGAATCCAGGATCATTTTATTCTTAAGAATAGCTTCATCTTACAACATCATTGTTACTGTGTACAATGTTCTAGTTTGGCTCACTTTATTTTGCATCAGTTCACATAAGGCTTCATAGGTTTTTCTTAAATCATTTTGTTTGGCATCTCATATCATAATAATATCTCATTATAATCATATACAATATAGTGTATACCAAATATTTTCAGATAGCAATGGCAGATATCTGGAGAGCCATGAAAAATATAAATTGTTCACTTGGAATCCAAACACATCCAAAGTAGAAAATCCAGAAAATGAAATATTTTTCAGCATATTCCAGAGATTGTACTATGATTTTCTTCACAGAGAGGGAAATAAATAAATAAAAGTATACTAGATAGAAGCTGGACTACCTACTTGTGGAGAAAGTGAGTGAATACTAGCAACACTTTTATGCTTTAGAGAGAATTTGACATCATGCATAGAGTCCTCAATTTGTAGTTAGAAAAATATGAGATTGAAACCTGTCTTGTGTATTCACAGTCTGTGTGATTCTTGGCAAGTCATTTAATACTCTCAGTTTGTTTCCTCAACTTCAAAATTATTCCATTATAAGGAACATATGATATAATAAATCCACATGATTTGAAAAACTTAAAGGAACAATTAGAAATAAGCACCAATAGCATCACTATCTCATCATTTGGCTTCTTAAAGAGATAAAAGTTTTCTTGATAGGCTGGAAGAAATAATGGTAGAATGAAATTATGGAAAATATGCTAGATTTAGAATAGAAAAATCTGTATTAAAATCCTAATTTTTATACGTCTTATCTGTGTGATCTTGGGTGAGGTATAGTAGCAATCGACTTATTTCAATATTTTAATCAAGGATAGGATGAGCCAATATTGAAAAATAAAAATAATCTAAGTTAATTGACTTATTCAGTGTCACACCAAACAAGCTACCAAAAATTATTTCAGTTAGAAAAAAATGATAAAATTTATCAGTAGAAACAAAAAGTTCAGTTATATGAAAGGCTTTTTTTTTAATGTGAAGGCAGCTTAACAGTAGATATTTAAAATATTACAAGGGGTCATCATCAAAATAATTAAGCACCTTCTAAAAAACTGAATGGAATCATTAATACAAAGTAGTAAACAATCATAGCAATCTAATATCTAACAAACACAGAGATTGAAACTTGAGGTTAAGAACTCATCATTTGACAAAAAGTTTTGGGAAAACTGGAAAGCAATTTGGTATAAACTCAACATAGACCATCCCTTTTACCAAGATAAGGTCAAAATAAATGATGATTTAGACATAAAGAGTGATATCATAATACATATGGGTTGTATGGAAACTTGTACCTCTAAGATCTCTATTAAAGGAATAATTTATGGAGAAAAGAGGTAAAGAATATTACAGAACATAAAATGGATAATTTTGATAACTTGGAATAAACACAATTAAAGCATCCAAAATTAGAAGGAAAACTGGAAATGGCACAAAATTACAGCAAGTTTCTTTTATAAAAGCCTCAATAGTTAAATGCATAGGGATTTGAGACAGATTTATGAAACTAAGAAGACATTATCCACTTGATAAATGGTTGTAAATTATAAAGAGAAAGGTTTCAGAAGAAAAAAATCAAAACAATAATCACAAAAAAGTGCTCTAAAACAGTACTGATAAGAAAAATGAAAATTAAAACAACTTAGAGATACCACCTCACTCCCATCAGATTCTTTCACATTACACACAAAGAAAATGACAAATGCAAGAGGGAATGTGGAATAAATGGAACACTAAAGCATTGTTGGGGAAATGGTGAAATAGTACCATGATTCTGGAGAATAATTTAGAGCCACACCCAAAAAGCTATAGATTTGTGCATAATCTTTGAACCAGCAGCACAATTACTGGGAATATATTCCATAGAGATAAAAGAAAAGGGGAATGGACTTATTTGTACCATAACACACACACACACACACACAGAGTACAAATTACAAATTACATATTACAGATATAGTATTTGAAGAATTTCTCCCATGGAATTGGTGGATGAGAACAAACCGATAATTTTCATCAACTCTGCCAATTCACACACAAGTCAAGAGTTCATAAAAATATCATTGGTTCTCTTTGAAAATGAAAATACTATATTTGTAAAATGTATGTGTGTATATGTATACATGCGTGTATGATATATACATACACACACATATGTACATGTATGTATGATATATACATATACATACACATATGTATATGTGTGTGTGTGTGTGTGTATATATATATATATATATATATATATATGATTATTTTTGTAATAGCAAAGAATTAGAAATCAATGGGATGGCCAATTGATATTGGGAAATGGCTAAGTTGTGGTATATAGTTCCTATGGAATACTGTTTATCACTCATTTCCAAATAGAACCAATGATATTTTTGTGAAATCTTGACTTGTGCATGAATTGGCACTTACTCAAGGATAGGATGAGCCAATATTGATGAAAATTATCACCCTCTTTCTTTTTAAATGATTAAAATGTCCAGTGGCAGGACAAAAGTCAAGAAGACTGGTAATGGCCCAGGAAGCAGTGGTCTTTTTGATGTGTTACTTAGCACTAGCCATTCCATAGTACCTGCTTCAGCTGTCCATGGCTATTGCAACAAATTGTTCTCATCTACCAATTCCATGGGAGAAATTATTCAAATACTAGGAGGAGACCAGACTCTAAATCACTGACAGAATTGGGGGTTGTTTGTGATCCTCAACCTAAGTTAGACCATTTACTGAAGTGGTTTGTCAGATTATGATTTCTGAGACTTGGATGAATTAGAAAGACACCAAAAGTGGATGAATAGTGCTGAAAAGGGGCATGCCAAGCTCTCCTATTTGAGGTGCAACTTCTCTTCTACAGCCCACAATCCTGAGGAATGAAATTCAATTGTGCTATAAGAAATGATGAACAAGATGATTTCAGAAAAAAAAAACCTGAATAGACTTATATGAACTGATGTAATGTGATAGGAACAGAACCAGAACATTGTACACAGTAACAATGATATATTAAAGATATCAACTATGAAATATTTAGCTGATGAAGAAAATGATCCAAAACAATTCCAAAGGGCTCATAGTGAACAATTCAATCTCCTTCCAGAGAGAGAACTCATGAGCTCTGAATGCAGATTGAAGCATATCTTCTCATTTTTCTTTGTTTTTCTTGTCTGTTTTTCTTTACAACATTTTGTATGACTTCACATGTATAATTATTATTTTTTTCCTTTTCAGAGGACAGGAATAGGATGTGGGAGAAAATTTAGAAGTCAAAATTATTTTTTACCCATAATTGGATTTAATTATACATGTACTGACTCTAAAGATGATTGTCTATCAAGTATACCTCATTCTCCAGAATTTTTTTCCAACATAATCCCATCTAGTACTTCCAACCACTGACTTCTTGCTTCCCCTTAAGTGCTGTCTGCTTCTTCCATTATAGGAAGCTCCATTTAAGGAGCTTATACTCCTTAAAGAAAGGTACTGCCTTCCCTCTTATTTATATTTGTATTACAAGGCATTAGTATAATGTTTGGCTCATAATATGCACACAATAAATACTTGTTAATTTGATTTAACTATATGATGTTCCTAATATAAATTATCAAAAAACATTAAGATAACAGAATATTGGCAGAATTCTGCAAGACTTTATCTTGAACAAGATTTTGAAGTCTAATGTTATTTTTTCTTAGCAGGACATAATTACAGAATAGATTATATATAATCTGTCTTGATTTGGAAGAATTTTGTTTTGCTCTGCCTGACATAAAATTCAATAAAATGGTGGGGGGTTGGTTAAAATAGAAGTAATAGCACAAATATAGATATTAAAAGATAATATTTGGCTGAACATATGAAACAGCAAAATCTATGACGAATATAGGAAATTATATCAATGTCCTAGATGATAAACTAGAAAAAAATAACATGAAGTTTATGAAAGTTATATGATCATTTCTATAATCAGTGAATGACCTGAGTAGTGGGTATTACAGACTAAAGGTGATAAAGAAACAGTTGCAAAATATATTAAAATGTAATAGAAAGACACATAAGAAAATAAAAATATAATTAAATATAGATATATTCACTTAAAAACTAAATCAATATGTATGTGGATTAATGGCACTGTAATGGTTTCTGGTTTGGAGTAAGGCTGATATTCTGGATAGAGAAAGTTAAATAAAAATTGATTCTTAATTTTTCTCTTCTTTTTCCCCCTTTGTTCCTTCCTTCCATTTTCCTTTTATCAGCCTCTTTCTCTTCCTTCACTTTGTCTGCAAGTAAAAAAAAAAAAAAAATAGAGAATTGCTTGAGCACCTTAGAGGTTAAATAACTTGACTAGAGTTTAAAAAAAATAAGTGAGTTAACTGTGATATGACCTGAGAGTTTCCTCCTCTCCAGCATATTATGCTGCCTCTTACACCATGATTACCTGAATAAATAACACAAAGTGTTTACCTGGAGTTGACAGAAGTCATACAGTGACAAAATATTTGACATACTTAATGTTCTTATTTTCCTCCAAGATTAAAAATGTAAAGTATTACTGATGTAAATAAATTTTTATTTAAATATATTTAAGTATCATTTCCCCACATTAAAAAAAAAAATAAAAGCTGGCTTCAGAAAAAAATCTATTTTTTATCAAAGAATATTTAGGTACTAATTTTGTACCTTTTTGAATAAAAAATAAGTGATCTATATGTTATTTCAAGAACCATTTTTGTAGATTAAAAATAAATTAAAACCACTTTTGCTTCTTTTTAATGTTAATTTTTACCATTTATTTTTATAACATTTTGATTTTTCTCCTTCCCTCACTTTCCTTACCCTCCTGAAGATGACATCTGATATCAATCTGATATAGATAATACATATAAAATCATATTAAACATATTTCCACATTAGTCATATTGTAAAAGAAAAATAGAAAAAAGAAAAAAAACATGAAAAAGATAAATGAATAAAAAAGTGAAAATAGTATACTTCAATATGCATTCAGATACCATAGTTCTTTCTCTGGAAGTGGATAGTATTTTGCATCATGAATCTTATAAAATTGTTTTAGATAATTGTATTGTTGAAAAATCCAAAGTTTACCAAAATTGACCATCTACCCCAACATTGTTTTTCCTATATATAATGTTCTCCTGGTTCTGCTCACTTTACTTAGCATTAGTTAATGTAAGTCTTTCCAAGTTTTTTCTGTAATCCACATGCTCATCATTTCATATAGAACAATATTATTCCATTACGTTCATATACCACAATTTGTTCAGTCATTCCCACAATGGGCATTCCCTCAATTTCTGATTCTTTGTCACTATAAAGTGAGCTGCCATAAATATTTTTATACTTGTGAATCCTTTTCCATTTTTTGGTGATCTCTTTGGCATACAGACTTTGCAGTGGTTGGTATTGCTGATCAAAGGGTATGCACAGTTTTATATATTTGGGCATAGTTCCAAAGTGTTCTTCAGAATGTTAAGATCAGTACATATCTCTACCAATAATGCATGTTCTAATTCACATATCCTTTTTGACATTTATAATTTCCTTTTTTTGTCATATTAGCCAGTATGATAACTATGAGGTGATACCTAAGAGTTGTTTTAATTTGCACTTGTCTAATTAATAGTGATTTAGCACATTTTTTTCATATGAATATAAATGGCTTTAATTTCTTCATCAGAAAACGGCTTTTCACATTCTTAGGGAAAGATTTGTATTGTTATCAATTTGACTCAGTTCTCTATACATTTTAGAAATAAGAACTTTATCAGAAGCAATTACTGTAAAACTTGTTTCAAAGCTTTCTTCTTTCCTTCAGTCTTGGTAGCATTTTCTCTATTTGTATCCAAACTTTTTTTTTCTTTTGAAAATTTATTTTAGCATCTATTGCTTTATGAATCACATTGGGAGAGAAAAATCAGAGCAAAAGGGAAAAACAAAGGAGAGATTAAAAAAAAAACAGAAAAAAACAAGTTCACACAGCATGAATTGATTTACATTTAGTCTCCTTATTTCTTTTTCTGGATGCAGATGATGTTTTCTGTGCAAAATCTATTAGGGTTGTTTTCAATCACTGAACCATTGAGAAGGAGAAAGTTTCTCAGAGTTGATCATTGCACATTCTTCCTGCTAAATGTATTCCTGGTTTGCTTGTTTTGGTCAACATCAGTTCATGTAAATCTTTCCAAGCCTTTAGAAAATCAGCTTGTTCATCACTTTTTAATCAGTATTTCCATTACCTTCATATATTAAAACTTGTTCAGCCACTCTCCAATTGATGGGTATCTACTCATTTTCTAATTCTTTGCTATCACAAAAAGAGCTGCTTCAAACACTTTTATGCAAAAACTTTTTAAATTTAATGCAATCAAAATTAATCATTTTAATTTCATAATGTTCTCTAAGCATATAACTCCTGTTTGGTAATAAATTCTTCCTTTCTTCATAGATTTGACAAGTCAACTATTCCTTGATATTCTATTTGCTTATGGTATTACTCTTTATGTCTAATTCATGTATTTATTCTGACCTCAACTCAGAATACATTGTGAGATGCTTAGTTTCTGCCCTATTATTTTCCAATTTTTCTAGCAATTTTTTCAAATAGTTCTTATTCAAGAAGCTGGGGTTTGGAAGTTCATCAAATAGTACATTACTATAGTATTATAGTCACTGACATAATTGTGTCTTATATGCTGAACCTATTCCACTTATCCTAAATAGCTAATTTCTTGATCCTATATTCCTATATGGAATATTGAGATCCAGGAGGGAATAAGCATTTCTAAGGAACCTAGTGTGTTGCAGGCACTGGGCTAAGTACTTTTTATAAATATTTCCTTTAATTCTCCTTACAATCCTGGGAGTTAAATATTATTATTATTCCCACTTTTCAGTTAAGGAAGCTGAAGCAAACAGATTAAAAGAATTGTCTAGGATCATACACCTACTAAATGTCTGAGGCCTGATTTATTCGTTTTTCTTGATTCTAAGCTCAGCATCTCTCTACCACATCCCTCAATTGCTTCAATAATGTTATTCAGAAGTACATGACAAAAAAAATGGGAAATTGTGACATAATCTCATGTGTAGAGGATCATTAGTAACATTAAAATGATTGCTAGATGTAGTATTGGGGATGAGAATCTACTTTCTTTGAACATAAAATAAAATTTGAAATAACTGTCTTTTTTTTTAAACTGGGTAAGCAATACAATTTTCAAACAAATTAAGTAATTATGTTGCATTATTAGAAAAAGTGAACTACATAGATATAAGGTTGATTATAAACTAGTAAAGAAGAAAAATTCACTCACACAGCAGCAATGGAAAATACCAGATAGAATTTTTAGAGTCATATAATCCTTGTTGGAAAGCTGGAAGGAACTTTAGAGCTCAACTGGTCAAATCACTTCATTTTCCAAATGAGCAGAGTGGGGTCTGGAAATGTTTAATGGTTTTCTCATGACAATGTAGGTGGTAAATAGCAGAACTGGAACTCAAAATCATATACAGTGATAATCAATGAGATTTGTGGAAATGTTTCCCTCAGTATCTTACGTCTTATGCTTTTTAGATCTCTAATATGGAAAGAAATGTAATTTTTTTAACTTTTAAAAAATCATCTATTTTTTTAAACTTTATTTTTCTTGAGGGTTTTTATTTTCATTAAGGTAGGAGATCTATGTGTTTTTTTTTTTTATTACTTGACTTTTATAAAAATGTCATGCACAATGTTACATGTGATTTCTTATTTGTGTATGGGGATAAAAGAAAGAACCTAGAGCTCAAAATATTTAAAAACAAATGGTAAAAAGTTTGAAATATAATGCATAAATATTAAGTAAATAAATCAAATACTAAAAAAAGAGAGATCTTCCAAAATAAATGAAAAAGTTAGAAAATAAGGTTCAGGGGGGAGGGATGGGGAGAAATGAAACACAATGGTTAAGATAAGAAAAATAGAAGTTTGAAACAGACTTCAGTAATAATCTTTGTATATAAAACTTACATAGATGGTGATAAATAAGTGGTCTTCATCTTTACTGAGCAAAGTACAATGACATATATAAACTGCAGTATTGGGAATTTACTTTACAGATATAGAAGATTTTCCACACAATGAGGATTATTCAGTGTTGGTATGTGTTTTGGTATTTTTAACATATAATATGTCTTGCATAATCTAAATATTTTGATGTCCAAGTGATAGATAAGATAATTTTTCAAGGTCACTTCCAACTCTATATTTGTATGCACACTACTGTCTCATAGCAGTCAATTAATTTTAGAGTAGATTTTTCTTAGGATAAATGGACTTTGCCCTTGTCCTTTCTGACTCTACTCTGCCTTCTCAGCACCTGTTCAAAGAAGGCACTTGGTGGTAGTAGTGAGATTGTTGAATAGTTATAGATCCCTTACTATGCAGACCTGTAAGTGCTAGATATTGATCCATCCATGTACTGGCTCAAATCCACTTTAATTTGCTTTTTCCATTTTACCTTCCTATGGGGGCTAGATTTCTGCCTAGTATGCTAGAAAATAAACCCGTTGCTAATTATAATGCTTGTAATTCTCACTGTAACCAGAAAGGCCAGAGTTCAAATTGCATTTTTTATATCAAGTAGCATCTCTCTAGTAAATTAATATCACTAGATTTTTTTTACTATTGAACTATACAATTAACATTTATCTCTTCTCATAAGGGACAAAAAATATTCACAATCTGTGATTTAGGACAGAGAAGTTTCAAATATTTATGTACAGCTGGATGCCTTACAACACCACACAAGCAATAGAAGTAACTTTTTTTTTCTATATAAATACATGGGATAGGGATAAAGTTAGTAAAAATATTCATTATTTCCATCTATATAAATTATTGCAGAAGTTGTTTTATGTCTGTGACATTCACATACAAGCTATGGGTGTGAATAGCTAATCAAGTTCATAAGCTTAAAATAGTGGATTCCTAGTGTATAATTAAGGGATTAACCAATTCCTTTCCAGTATATTAAAGATAGGTGGTGCTAAGGAAAGATTAGTGTTTTTTGTGTTGTGACATAATTTTCAACTTTTATCCCTAAAGAAATATTGTTCACTGATTTTAGCTGTTACTAAAAGATCAATGAACAATATTAGTTGGCATCAATCATGGCTAGTCTGAAAACCATATGAATCTATCCAACAATGTATCAAAATATAGATCAAAAATGGAAGTTTTTAGCATAAAAAACCTATATATATATATGTACATATATATATGTATATATATATATATTACATCATTTCAAATATACTATTCAATTACATTTTGTGCGATTTCAGTCATATCCAATTTTTCATGATCTCATTTGGAGTTTTCTTGGCAAAGATATTTATATGATTTGTCATCTCATACTGCAGCTCAGTTTTTAATGAGGAAACTGAGGCATACAGGGTTAAGTGACTGGCCCAGGTTCATACAATATAAAAAGTTTATAAGTCCAGGTTTGATCTTATAAAGGGGAAGCTTCCTAACTCCAGGCTCCATGATCCATCTACTGAGTCACATAGAAGTCCTTAAAAAGAGTTAAATTTCTTATGAAATTTACATGAGATGAAAATGTACATGAGATGGAAACATATGACTCCCTTACTAAAAGATTGACCTTGGGGTCAAAATATTCTATATTCAACTTTACTAATATATTAGTAACTTTATGATTATTGGCAAGCAGCTTAAACTTTTAGTACTCCTGGCAACTCAAAATTTGGCAAGAGACAAGATTGTAGCTGGAAGACCACTTGAGCAGCCCTCCTAATTAAGTTAACATGGATTTATGCAAAGAAATTCTTAGTCTTTAAAATCTGTAATTTTCTCTTCTAGTTAAACAGGTAGGAATTTTTGACATCTTAGAAACCGGGTTTTGCTGCTATACCAGCATTAATGCTCTGTTGAATAAGTAGTGAACTACTTTAACTTTCAGTCTTGCTGTAACAAAGATAAGAACTAATCCAACAGTAATGCTGCATTGTGATATGTACTCATTATGATAAATGATAAATAGATACTGAGCTAAATTTTAGATTGTTCTTCATAGGGACCAAAGAGAAATAGAGGAAAGATGGGTCTGAAGCTTTGGGAGAGAATGATTATAATTTTGTATATTTTTAAAATGAATATTCTATTGTAAACTAATTGATATTCTGTGATAAAATGGATTTAGATACTTAAAAGGATTCGCAAATAATAATGGAAGACACAACTACTAGGGGGCTTAAGCGTATAATATCAGAACCCGAAAGTCTATTATTTTGTCCCCAGAATTCTGTGTGAAAGATGTAACCAGCCTTGTCTCTGAGATAGTAAACAATAGTTGATTAGATCCATATGCAAAATGAATTTATAATTAAATTACCAGGTTACAGATCCAAATAATTGCTAATTTTGAAAGAACTAATTACAAAGATGTTCCACTTATTCAAAAATTTAGAGCTTTCATTTTTCTTTAGAGATCTCCTATGCATATTTAAAAAATATGTTTAAAATTGCACCTTTTGACAAAAATTGTATTATAAAATAGATTGACTGTATTATAAGTTCTAAATAAGTGGGATCTGTGACATCAAATTTACTCTTACAATGAGATGTTCTAGCTTATTTGTAACCATTTCTAATATGCTAGTGAATGTGCCACAGAATGTCAAGGTGACAGAAAAATAAAGAGTTGCAAAATTTTTCTTTGTGATGTCATAATTGCTATAACAATTCAATTGTACTCTTCTTCCATTCAAGTAGAGTACTTTAAAGAATGTAATTTTTCATGTAAATAATTGTATGTTTTCCATGAATCAATAACATAATTTAAGATCATACCTTGACTTTAAAAAAAAAAAAAAACAGCATGATGTAATGGATAAAGGTTGGCTTTAAAATCAGGAAGACTTTTGACACATACTTTCTTACTAAGTGATTCTGAGAATTTCATTCAATCTTTATGTATGCCCAGTAGCCCTAAGACTATAAATTGTAAAGTTGACACAGACTTTCATTGCTTTCTTGCCATCATCAGAGCATTCTCTATGATTATGAAATCATAATCCAATCCCTATTCCCTATAAAATAAAGAATGTTTAAAGAAAATCCTTAGACTATATAAGTCATCCAGGCAACAAGAATTCATTAAATACTTACTATGTGCTAAGTATCATGCTAAGCTATGGGACTACAAAGAGACAGAAAGAAAATCAATCCATGATCTTAAGGACCTTCCTTCCTTTCCTTTATTTTTTCTTTGTTTTAATTCATATATTTTCAATCAAGTTGTACATATTTCCACATCAGTCATGCTGTGAAAGAAGAATCAGAACAAGGGAAAAACCATGAGAAAGAAAAAAATAATAAAAAGAGTAAAAATTGCATTCATTGATTTGTATTCAGACTCCATCACTTCTTTTTCTGGATGTAGAGAGCATTTTCTATCAAGAGTTTTTTGGAATTATCCTGTATTAGTGTATTGCTAAGAAGAACTTAGTCTATTACATTTTTATCTATTAGTGTATTGCTAAGAAGAACTTAGTCTATTACATTTTTATCATCGCTTGATGTTGCTGTTATTATGGACAATGTCCTCCTAGTTCTGCTCACTTTACTCAGCATCAGTTCATGTAAAGTCTTTCCAGTTTTTTTTTTAATCTGCCTGCTCATCATTTTTAACCATAATGGTATTCCACTATATTCATATACCCCAACTTGTTCAGCCATTCTCCAATTCATGGGCATCCCCTCAATTTCTTATTCTTTGATACCACAAAGAGATCTATTATAACTATTTTTTTGTATATGTGGGTTCTTTTTACTATTTCTTTGGGATACAAATCTATTAATGGTATTGCTGGATCAAAAGGTATGCATAGTATTTTAACCCTTTGGGCACAGTTCCAAATTACTCTCCAGAATGGTTGGATCAGTTCACAATTCCATCTACAATGCATTAGTGTTTCAATCTGCCCCCGTCTACTTCAACATTACAATTTTCCTTTTCTGTCATATTAATCAATCTAATAGGTGTCAAGTGGTACCTCAGAGTTTTAATTTGCATTGCTTTAATTTACAATTATTTAAAGCAGTTTTTATGAATACAGATAGGTTTATGAAAACTGCCTGTTTACATCTTTATACCATTTATCAATTGAGGAATAACTTGTTATCAGTTTGATTCAGTTCTTTGTGTATTTAAGAAATGAGACCTTTATCAGAAATGATTGCTGTAAAAAAGGATATTTCCACTCTTTCAGCTTTTCTTCTAATCTTGCCTAGCAATTCACTATACTTAGGGACCCATAGTAACATAGGGACTTCTTTTAAAACTATTTTCAAACAGAATTGAATATTTATTTAGTTGATGATATACTGTTGGAATCCTTACTAACTGCTAAGTAATTAGAGTTGATCTAATCTTACAAGAAGTTGTTTTGGCCAGAACCTGAAACAAGGTACTAAGTAGAACTAATTAAGACAAGGCTTGTGTTCACACCTTTACTCATTGGAGTCCACAAGTATGCTAGCTTCACAAAGTACACTTTCTACACCTCCCTTAAAGCTCATTGGGCCAGAGAGCACTATGGGAGAAAACCCATAATCCCATTCTCTCAGAAGAGGCAGATAAAAGGCCAGCGATGAGGGATCTATGGCAGAATACATTTTTTCCTCTTGGCTGGCTGATTGCGCTGGACTCGAGAGGAACGACTCTGGTGCAGAGAACACTTTGATGGATTTCAGTGGAGCTACGCCAGAAGCCCTGTCTCCGTGGCAAGTTAGTGGCTGGGCTCCCCAGAAGGAGATAAGAGAGACCTTGCATCTCTGTCTTGGTTGGAGGCAAAAGAAAGCAGAGGCAGAGGCTGAAGGACAGAACCTTTGGATTTGGAGACATCCGAAGAGCTCTAAGCCTCTAAACCGGCTGTGCTTTGAGAAGAACAAACTCCAACATTTGAACTCTAACAATATACATAGAATTTATCTGGTTGATTTAAGATATTATTGTGTATATGACATTACCTTTTGGTAAGAAAGAATGAAATAAAAATTCTCTCATTTTTTTCTGTTTATATTAGGTTCTATTTAAAAACTCTTCTATAATAGACACCAGACTATCAATGAACAGATAAGACATCACAGAAAAATATAAAAAGAAACAACAATGAATTACAATGACTACATAGTATTCACAGGTCTGATATAAATGCTGTTATGCTAATATTGTAAATGCTTTAATAAATTATTGGCTCACCATAAGTTTATTCAATCTCATAACTTGTGAACACCTATTCCTACAGATATCTATTCAATAACTCAGAGACATAGAAAGAACTAGTTAGCCAATTGTCTTTGCTGGTGGAGTTATTTTCCAGAATACCAAAATGTAGAAGAAAGGACAATTATAAATTATCTAACTCCTCAACAACAATTTGATGGTGTGCTGTATAGATTGCCTGACGTGGAGTCAGAAAAACTCATCTTCCTGAGTTCAAATCTGGCCTCATTCACTTACTAGCTATGTAATCATGTTTTATCCTACTTGGCTTAATCCCTCATCAAGAAAATGTGTTAGAGAAGGAAATGATGAATTGTTGTAGTATCTTTGCCAACAAAAACCCAAATAAGGTCACAAAAGTTAGATATTACTGGAAAACAACTGGACAGAAAATTCCTTAGCAAATATATTTAATTTATCTTTGCACTTAGTTAATTAAAATAATTTTTCAAAATTAGAAGCTATATTTATAATATTTGTCTTCTATATTTGTTTTTCCATAATATTAATAACTGTTTATTTAGATAATTTATTAATTTCTATGTGCTTATCTTATACATCCAAAATTCAACTATTAAGCAGAATTACCACCACCCACCCACTCACTTATATGAAACTATAATCATACTTCTCAACCTCAAACTGAAGAACATCTTAACAAGGATAAATTCAAACACAGTAAGTAAATTGGGGATTAGGAGTATTATAAAGTATCTTAATTTAAAAAAAATCTTCTATTATTTTTATATTAAATATTGGGATGTTACTTATGGTCATTTTTGAAGAATGGGAAAGTCCTAATAATTTCTCCTACCCTACCAGGCATTCTTAATGCTGATGGAGCACTTTAGTTCTCAAAACATGCATATTGATAAAGAATTTGGTTTATGAACATATATGAAGCTGTTTGCTTTTGTGTCTGACAAAAATGAATGAGTATTAATAGTTCAAAGAGAAATGCCTTATAACTCAAAATAGCAAAGCAACTTCAATTTTTTTTTATTTTTCAGTCAAATCATAATTTTTTATCAGTGTCATAGAATGATACATAGTTCTTTTATCAAAACTATATTTGTTACTTCTACTATATTTGAGTTCTGAATACAACTCAACCTTTTTTTTTTATTAACACATACTTCACCTCAAAAAGTCATTTTCCCCTGTCCATCATCAGTTCAAATATTTTAATACCCTTTCTCTGAAAAAAAAAAAAAAACACAGACAAACATATTTGAAAACCTATTCACACAGGTTATCTTAGAGAATACCTGAGTAGTAAACTTTAAGCTCATCGAAAGAAGGAAATTATTTTTCACTTTGTCTTTTTTTATCCAAAGATTAGTATAATTTATTACAAATGGTATGTTTTTATTAATATTAGTTAAGTTGAATTTAGATAAATAGCACCCCCTCCAAAGATATCTAGCAGACCTCTGCCCAAATGGAGATATAATATTAATTTTTGTTGTTATTTTAAAAAAGTATTTTGGGAATTTAAGAAACATTTCTGTCAGATCCCTATGTGAAAGACATTGTGCTAAATATTTTACAAATATCTCATATATTCCTCAATTTGGCAAGAAAGGCTCCATTATCCCCATTGCACAGTTGAGGAAAGAGAGGCAAACAGGACTTAAATTATTTGCTAACAAAACATATCTAGTAAGTGTTTGAGGCTCTATTTGAACTTACATGTTCCTGAATACTCATCCAATACTCTATCCAATCTGTCACCTTGTTCTTTTCCAAAAACATTTGCATGCTGATAATGAGCTACAATCACTTAAAGATTAGCGCTGTTCACCTAATGTCAAACTAAATATAAGTTTTACTCAATTTAATTAAAATACACCACTATACTATGGTAATAAATGGTACTTCTCTCTAAGGAATAAAGAAAATGAAAATATATTGTAGGTGGTTGTACACTGGATAGAGTCCTGGATCTGGAGTCAGGAAACTTTAAGTTTAAATTAATACTCAGAACTGATAAAATCATTTTCTGTCATAGATGCAGGAATTAATCTTTTATGTATCTCTCTGAAAGATAATTTATCTTCTACCTCACTATACAGAGATAAACTGATACTATTATCACATATGCATACATGTATATGTTTATATACATACATACATATAACACAAATATATACAGTTAGAAGACATAAACATAAAAGTAGAATATCTGCGTATATATGAATATAGATAAGCATGCGTGGATATATAGATATAGATATGTGTGTGTTTGTATGTTTGTATATATTCAGAATAAAGAAACATTTATTAAGCATCTGTAACATAAGTCATTATGATAGACTCCAAAAACATAAAAAATTTTCTCTTTCTCACTATTAATCTGTCTCTGCCACTTTCTCTGTCTTCTATGTCTATATATAATTATCTATGTATTTTTCTGTAAACATATACATACGTGTGTGTATAAAGGATAAAGCAATTTATACTGAAGAAGATAAAGAGAAAGAGAAAGCATGCTTCTGGTAATAGCAGTAATGGTGATAGCAGTAATGGTGGTGGTGGTGGTAGTAGTAGTAGTAGTAGTAGTAATAATAGTAAAGAACTAGTGATATATTTTTTTCTCCTGACAGAGGCTTTTTAATTCTACTATATATGTATGATCTTATTTTTCTGATTTGTGATAAACAATAACAGAATTAAAAGAGCTCAATTAGAAGCAACAAAAAAAAGTCATTTCCTTTGACTCAAATAGAAGAACTCAAATATTCCTGGAAGTTGTTGTTCAGTTTCTTTTTAAAGAACTCAAGTGATAGCAAATCTATAACTTCCTGAAAGATACATTTACATTTTTTGGTCATCTCTAACTGATAACATTTTATAAAGGCTAGAATTGCTTTTATAATAAATAGATCAATGGACTATCTATCAGGAAGACTTGAATTCAAATAATGCATGTTATTTACTTGTTCTCTAGTCCTAAGAAAGTCACTTAGCTTCTCCCTCAATCTCAGTTTCCCAATCTATAAGCAATATATAGTAATGGCACTACAATGTGCTGTTGTGAGGACCTACAGCCATCATTTATAAGGTGTTTTATAACCTATAAAGTAATATGCAATTGTAAAAATATTGTTCTTATATCAAGTTTAAATCTACAAATTAACTTTTTTTCTTATTGATTCTGAGTTCAAGCAAACTAAAATTAGCTTTTCTTTTACATATACTTGAAATATTCTCATGATCTTATGTCCTCTACCCATCACCAAACACTTCTCTTTCTAGGGTAATTATATTTAGTTCCTTGTATTGAATGCTCTACAATTTATTAGGGCATAAAACCTTCAAAATAAAATATAAAAAAGCAGACATAATAAAGGCATCTTTTTTCAGATCATGATGCAATAAAAATTAAATGTAATAAAGGACCAGGGGAAAAGAGCACAAAAATTGATTGAAAATTAAATAATCTGATCCTAAAGAATGAGCAGGTGAAACAACAAATCATAGACACAATTGATAATTTTATCCAAGACAACATATCAAAATTTATGGTATGTAACCAAAGCACTTTTTAGAGGAAGTTTTATATCTCTATATGCTTACTTGCATCAAGTAGAGAAAGAGAAGATCAATGAATTGGGTATACAACTAAAAAAACTAGAAAAAGAACAAATTAAAACCCCCCAATTAAATACCAAATTTGCAATTCTTAAAATAAAAAAGGAAATTAATAAAATTTAAGGTAAAAAAAGAAACTATTGAATTAATAAACAAAATAAGAGTTGGTTTCATAAAAAAAAACAAAAAAAATAAACTTTAGTTAATATGATTAGGAAAATGAAGAAAAAAATTAATAATATCAAAAATGGAAAGGGTGAACTTTTCACCAATGAAGAGGAAATGAGAACTATAATTAGGAGCTATTTTGCCCAATTGATTGCCAATAAAACTGACTATCTGACTGAAATAGATGGATACTTACAAAAATATAGATACCCAGATTAACAGAAGAGGAAATGAGTTATTTAAATAGTTCAATTTTAGAAAAAGAAATTAAACAAGCTATTCATCAAATTACTAAGAAAAAAATTTCCAAGGACAAATGGATAAATGAATTCTACCAAATATTTGAAGAACAATTAATTCCAATGCTATATAAATTATCTGGAAAACAGGGAAACAAAGAATTCTTCCAAATTCCTTTTGTAACACATATATAGTGTTGATACCTAAACCAGATATGATCAAAACAGAGAAAGAAAATTATAGACTAATTTCTCTAATGAACATTGATGAAAAAATCTTAACTAAAATATTAGCAAAGAGATTCCACAAGTATCCACAAGATTGATGCCAGGAATGCAGGTTCAGTCTTAGGAAAATTATTAGCAAAATTGTATTAATTGTATCAATTGACTATCAATAATCAAAACTAACAAAATCATATGATTATCTCAATAGATCAGAAAAAGCATTTGACAAAATCTAACACCCATTCCTATTAAAAATGCTAAAGAGTACAGGAATAAATGGAGTTTTCCTTAGAATTATCAGTAGTATGTATTTTAAACCATCAGTAAGTATCATATATGTTATGGGGATAAACTAGAACCATTACCAATAAGTTCAAGAGAGAAAGATGATTGCCCACTATCACCATTACCATTCAATATTGTATTAGAAATGTTAGCTTAAGCAGTAAGAAAAAAAAAGAAATTAAAGGAATTAGAATAGGTATTAAGGAAACCAAATTTTCACTCTTTGAAGATTATATAATGGTATAATTAGAAAATCCTACATAATAAACTATAAAAGTATAAGAAATAATTCATAACTTTAGCAATGTTGCAGGATACAAAATTAAATCCATGTAAAATATCAACATTTCTATATGTTACAACAAACTCCAGCAGCAAGATATAGACATACAAAGAGAAATTCCATTTTAAATTACTGTAGATAGTATAAAATATTTGGGAATTTACTTGGTAAGACAAAGTCAGGAACTATATGAACACAATTATAAAACACATTCCACATAAAAAAGTCAGATCTAATCAACTGGAAGAATATCAAGTACTCATAGGTAGGCAGAGGTAATATAACAAAAATAACAATGCTATCTATATTAATCTTCTTATTCAGTACCATACCAATCAAACTCCCAAGAAATTGTTTTACAGAACTAGAATAAATAGTAACAGTTCATCTGGAAGAAAAAAAGGTCAAGAATTTCAAGGGAATTAATGAAATAAAATACAAATGAAGGTTTTGTAGCTGTATCAGACATTAAACCATATTATAAAGCAGCTGTCACCAGTTGGTACTGGCTATGAAATAGAATAATTGATAGTTAGAGTCAGAAGACACAATAACCAATGACTATTGTAAGCTAGTGTTTGATACACCCAAAGGCCCCAGCTTCTGGAATAATAAGTCACTATTTGACAAAAATTGCAGGAAAAATTGGAAATTAGTATGGCAGAAACTAGGTATTGACTCATACCTAACATCCTATACCAAGATAAGGTCAAAATGTGTTCATGATTTAGACATAAAGAGTAATATAAAGAAATTAGAAGAACGAAGATAGTCTACATCTCAGATCTGTGAAAAGGAAGAAATTTGTGGCCAAAATAGAACTGGAGCATTTTAAAGCTTTTTATTTTTCAAAAAATGTGTATGGACAATTTTCTTATCATTAACCCTTGCAAAACCTTATGTTTCAATTCTCCCCTCACTTTCTCCATGCCCTCCCCTAGTTGGCAAGTAGTCCAATATGTGTTAAATATGGTAGAAATATATGTTAAATCCAATATGTGCATACATATTTATACAATTATTGTGCTACAAAAGAAAAATCAAATCAAACAAGTAAAAAAAAAAAGCAGAATGAAATGCAAGCAGCAACAACAACAACAAAAACAACAACAAAAAAGAGTGAAAATGCAATATTGTGAACCACATTGTTCTCATGGTCCTCTCTCTGAGTGTAGATGGCTCTCTTCATCACTGAACAATTGGAACTGCTTTGAATCATCTCATTGTTGAAGAGAGCCACATCCCTCAAAATTTATCATCATACAATTTTCTTGCTGTCGTGTATAATTATCTCTTGGTTCTGCTTATTTCATTTAGCATCAGTTCAGGTAAGTCTCTCTAGGCTTCTCTGAAATCATTCTGATGGTTGTTTCTTTCAGAACAATAATATTCCATAACAAACTTATACCACAATTTATTCAGCTATTCTCCAATTGATGGGCATACATTCAGTTTGCAGTTTCTTGCCATTACAAAAAGGGCTGCCACAAATATTTTTGCACATGTGTCCTTTTCCCTCCTTTAAGATCACTTTAGGATATAAGCCCAGTAGAAACACTGCTAGGTCAAAGGTATGCACAAGAACTGGAGAATAATATGGAATAGAAAATGGATAATTTTGATTGTATTAAGTGAAAAAGTTTTTGTGCAGACAAAACTAATGAAGACCAAATTAGAAGGAAACCAAAAAATTGGGGAGAAAATTTACAATCAAGCTTTCTGATAATGACCTCACTTCTAAAATATATAGAGAATTGCCCCAAATTTATAAGAATTCAAATGATTCTCCAATTTTCAGATAAAATTGAAACTATTTCTAGTCATATGAAAAGATGCTCTAAATCACTATTGATCAGAAAACGCAAATTAAGACAAATCAGATGTAAACACTTCACAGATTGACTAAGATGACAGGAAAAAATAATGATGAATGTTAGAGAGATGTGGGAATATTAAAACAGTAATGTATTGCTGGTGGAGTTGTGAACTGATTCGAGCATTCTGGAGAACAATTTGTGAGTATTCCTAAAGGGCTATCAAACTGTACATATCAGTTGATCCAGCAGTGTCTCTACTAGGCCTGTATCTCAAAGTTATCATAAAGGAGGGAACCAGATCAACATGTGCAAAAATGTTTGTTGCAGTCCTTATAGTGGCAAGAAAATGGAAACTGAGTAAATGCCTATCAGTTGGCGATTGACCGAATAAGTTTTGGTATTGAATGGTATGGAATATTATACGTGGAGAGACTTACATCAACTGATGTTAAGTGAAGTGAGTAGAACCAGGAAGTAATTGTATATGGCAAAGCAAGTTTGAATTATGATTGATTCTGTAAATGTGATTTAGGCCACTTGCAATGGTAATGAAGAGAGCTTTCTGCACCCAGAGAGAGGACTGTGGGGACTGAATGTGGATCACAACATAGCATTTTCACTTGTTTTGTTGTTGTTTGCAACAACATAATTGGAACATAATTTGCAACAACAAATTTGAAACATAAAGTTTTGCAAGGGTAATTGTTGAAAATTATCTATGCATATGTTCTGAAAATAAAAAGCTGTGGTTTTCAGAAAAATAAATAAAAATGTGTTTTTCAGATTTGGCATTATACCTAGGAAATATTTTAAGCCTTTTCTAATTAGCATTTTGAATTCATATTATCTTTTTGTTGGCAGTTAGGTGACAATGATAGAGCATGGGGTCTGTAATCAATTAAAAGCTGAGCTCAAATTTGATGGTAACACTTCATAGCTTTGTTGTACTGGGCAAGTAATTTAATCTTTATCTACCTTATTGAACTATAGGGTATGTTGAACTATAGAATGGGGCTGATAATAACACCTACATATCAATATTTTCTTAAGGTGCACATGGGATAATACTTGTAAAGTGCTTGGCACATTGTGTGACATATGGTTGGTATTTAATAAATGTTTCTTCTTCCCACAATCATGTGACCCATAAGGAACTCTGGGACCATTTCCCATCTTTCTTCGTGCCCTTTTAGACTAAAGCCAAATTGGTCTATTTAAATGCATATTTGTAATTGAATCAACTCCAGAACTATTCAGAGTCCTTCTGCTCCAACATATATGCCTTCAAAATAGGCTTCAAAGGTTCTTAGGGTTTTCCAGACTTAACCTCTCATTATAGGATACAATGAAGATCAATTTTATTAGCCTTTTTGGGAGGAAATATTCTGTGAAAGTTTATTTTGACATTGATAAAAAAAGAAACTCCCTTAATCTTGTTCTTCAGTGAGGATTTTAACAGAATGATAGAAACGATATCTTTGTTCTTACTTTGTAACAACAAAAGCAATTCTGTAGCAAACTTCAGGGAGTATAAAGGTTGCTCAGGATATTTACAATATAATTTATAGGTGATTTGAATTGGTAGGCCAAAAGAGGATTTGAAAGGGATTTTGGAGAAAATAACAAAAGAAAACTACATGGGTGCCAAACATACAATGAAAAATAACTTGAAATCCCTGAGATCTATAGTCACTGGAATTAGAGACAGGTAAAGGACAGAGGGTGGTGAAAGATGATACTTTACTAGCTTTCAAAATAAGTGAGTTGAAATAAACTAAAAATATTTCAAACCTACATGAGATATTTATTTGCTTGAAAATATCTAGTTATCTGGGTACAGGTGCCAAGAACTGAGAAAAGCTTTATGCCGTGGGAAAAAAAAAAAGTTACATCACTTTGGTAGAGGGAAAAATAAAGAATGAGAAAGGATAAATTTCATCAGATGCACATTTTAAAAACAAATACTTCAGAAAAGATATGGTTTCAGCAGGGAAAGAAACTAAGGAAAAAGGACAGATGTAAGCTATTGAAAACCAGTCCAAGGGCATTTCTCCCTAAATGCAGCTACTTGTGTAACCTCTCATCTTACTGAAAAGCTATGTATTATTGTACCTTGCTCATAAGTATTCAGGGAACAAACTAAAATGGATTTAAAATTGACTATTTTAGTAAAAGCATTTGAAATCTCAAATAGAATAGAATCTTATGAGTGATTTTTTGACCTCCTCTCAAAGTTATTTCTGATAGTGAAAAACTTATAAGAACAAGTTTAGCCTTAATCTACCACTCTTTGTCTTGCTCTTTGTTTCAGACTTCATATCCTGCTTACCATCTCTCATACAGACCTGTATCTCATGTATTTTTTTAATCAAGCCCATACTTTTAATTTTACAGATGAGAAAATAAGGATTTAGTGAGGTTGGGTATTTTCAAAGTTGTTCATGGTGAAAAAACATTTAATCTTTCAAACAGTCTCATATGGTATCTCCCCAAAGTAGGCAATTTAGTATAAAGGACACAATAGGTACTGATAAATACCTACTGCATAGAATTGATACTACAAATTCTCCCAGTTTCTCATTTATTGGGTTTCAGGGATATATATTGCAACATATATATAGAAAATTATCATACTCTGCTCTGAAAACAAGAAGAAACAGGTTATGATATTAACATGTTAAATGACCAAACAGGCATTTTATGTATTTCCTGATCTTTCTTTTTTAATAATTGTCTTTTATTTTCAAAATATGTGTTAAGATATTTTTCAGCATTCACTCTTGCAAAACTTTGTGTTCCATTTTTTTCTCCCTCCCTTCCCTTCACCTTCTTCCTAGACAGCAAATAATCCAATATATATATTAAACAAGTACAATTCTTCTATACATATTTCCCAAATTATCCTCTCATGTATTTTTCCTCAAATGGGTTATCCTACTGAATTCTTCCTACCAATATATGCTCTCCTCTCCTTAAAACGTTGTCCTGCATTCATTGCTCACATGAAGAATTCCTGATCTGCATCTAGCCAAACACTCAAATACAACTTCTGCTACAGATGTAACATATAAACTCCAATCTACTTATGCTTAGTCCCAACCTCCATCCCAAATGGAAGGAAGGTTGGAATTACATATTCAGTGCTGAACTTGGAACAAAGGAAAACTGGCTTCAAATCCTATATCAGATAGCTAGGTGATTCAGGAGAAAAAAAAAAATTTAACTTTTCTGAGACTAACTTTCCTTATCTGTAAAATTAAATGGCCTTCAAGATCACATTTAACCCTAAGTTTTTGAACCAATGATTCTATGATCCTTTGGGAGAGGCTGTTTTATCCTTCATTCCTACAAATCTCTTGATTTTCTCTTTTTTTTCTATTTTCTTCTTTATTGTTCTACCCATCTATTCACTTGGACAAGACTATTGTGCCATGATTGCTTCAATTTTTTGCAAATCCCCTCTGAAATAACAAAATTGGTAATTTCATTCATAAGTATTATTTTTCCTTCAACAATGTCTTTTCTAAAGGTTTCTTTGTATGTATGTATGTTTACATATATATGTATATATACATATACACACACATATATATGCATATATATATGTATGTAATATATGTCAGAAAGCAAAAAGGCAGGAGAACATATATCTGCTATTTTTTCTTTCATAATATCTCTTGTATCATTGTCATCTATGTTTTACTTTTCCTTCCCCAAAGCAAATCTATATAATGATGTAGCTGATGTAGCACCAAGTGATATGCTTTAGGAAAAGCATCAAATGTTGATGTTTGGTCACTTGAAGAATTTACAGTGACAAAAGGTAGGCTTATTTAGAAAAGGTTGCAGATAAAAGAAAGGGATAAAAAATATCAGGAATAGTAAATATCAAATAGAGTGGGAGAACACATAGCAAGGAAAGGGCTTTCAACAATAATGATGGAAAGGGCAAGTTCCCTGGTGCAATTTACAATTAGACAAGAAAAAGTAAATATCATAAGAGGTTGGGGTGTACTTTAGATGGCAGAATAAATTCTAAAAGGGATTTAGCATCCTGAAAGAGTTAGTTAAACATAAAAAGGGGGAAAACACCATAAAACATGGTGGGGGGTGAGAAGAGTGAATAGTGGGGGAATGAGGAGAGATACAATGTAGCATGGGAAAGGGTAAGAGGAAACACAACAACAGGTAGAGTGCTTTGGTGGATTGACCCAAAGGAGTGCACCAAAGATGGTGTGGGCAGATTTTATAGGGGAAATTTAACTTCAGGGACATGATAGGGATTTCAGCATTCACTCTTGCAAAAGAGTGCACCTTGCAGAATTCCTGATCTGCATCTATCCAAACACTCAAATACAACTTCTGCTACAGATGTAACATATAAACTTTGTTACTTTGTAACAAGCAAGGTGGACTGCCTGTGATCTCCACAGGGGTTGAACCTCAGGAATTTGATATAATTTAAATTTCTGATTGAATGAATTCCACAGAGGATGTGACCAGGAAGCTAAATTGATCTCAGTTAGAGCCTTTCCCTTGACTGTCCAAGAGAACAATACCATCATCAGTCCAATTTTCTTTTTGACAACCACACCCAGCTACTGAGAAGCTCATCACTGACACATTTGGAAGGCTTTGATATTACCTTTTTTAATCTTCTTTCTTGGCATTTTCTTCCTTGGAAATTGAATTAGCTAGCATATGTTTAATTACCATCCCTATGCATATGACTCCCAAATCTACCTAGCTAGCTCCTGTCTCCCTCCTGATTTTCAGTACTGCATCACAGATTACTTGTTGGAAATTCTACCTGAATATTCCAGGGTACCTTAAACTCAATATATACCAAATATATTATCTTCCTAGCACTTAATCCTATGTTTAAAATGTTACAGTAGATTATTATATTCTAGGCAAACTGGCTTAACTTTTCATTTTCTATTAGCAACTTTATTTGGTTTGAACTGCACAGAACAGTATGCCTCATGGTGGATACTCCCTACTGGTTTCCTTGCCCCCATTTTTCTCCTTTTATTTGTGTGTTTTTTTTTTCTTTCTCACTAGAATGTAAGTTTCTTGAAGCAGAAAATAATGTTTCTATTTTTTTTTTTTTTGTATCTTCTGTTTAGTACAATGCTTGGCACATAGTAAGAGCTCAATAAATATTAATTAAATTGAATTGAATTGATGTATTTGGCCATTGTATCTCTCATCTCCATATCTTAGTAGAGACTCCTACAAACCTCAGTTGTACCTTTTTCCTCCTTTCTAGACTTATATCCACAGAAGACTTAATTTAAGTAGCTGATCTTAGGGTAGATCTGTCCTCATTTATTTTAATTATTGGTGCTCTCTTCTTTATGTTAAATAGTGCTTTAATTAATTTATTTATTTTTTACTTGTGTGAATTAAAGTGAAATAAATTGAATTAACCAATGGAATAAGATGGAGAATTGAAAATAATAGAGTTGAATAAGGATCTAGGACTTTGTAATTGTTTTCTTCTCATAATGTGTCAGAAAATTGCAGTATGGAATCTATAAGTTTTGAGATGACATTGATCACTTTAAATGTTGAAATATCAAGTTATAAATGTAATTTGAAGGAAGAAACTATGAAGCCATTCCATAGTACATACCACAGAATATATCATACATGACATCTTGGACCTAAAACCAGAAACAAAACATTGAATTTCATGGAGTAAGAAACTAACCTTGTACTATAATTTTCTTGTTTTTTTTTTATTACAACACTAGATTAAATAGTTCAGTTTATTTCTTTGCATAATATACCATGTGGATAGGGAATTCAATATATTTCAGGAATCAACGTCATACTCAGTAAGGAGTGAAAATGTCCATCCCCTAGGAAAAAGAAGTAGTGTCCAAACAGTGATCCAAGTTCAAATAAATCAAAGCCCATGACATATCTGGAACCAGAACTTCTCAGAATTGCAAAAATAAAAACAAAATCTGAAAGAGAAATAGAGATTTAAAGCTAGAATAGTATTAATATAATCACAAATATACTATGATCTTCATGGGTAGAAAGACTGTGACACAACTGCCAGCTCAAGGTTGCAGAATTTGAGTTGTAATTTCTTTTTTTTTCTACTTTTTACCTGCTTTCACAAGTCAGCGTGGTGAAGGTTCAGATGAAGAATCATAGATCCAGCTTTGACTTACACAAAGTCACCCATATAACTTGTGGCAGAGCTATTTATTTTTCTTTCTTAAAAAATATTTATTTAAAACTGAATGAGAAAATTTTTTCAAAAGTAGAAAAAAGAAAGACAAAAAAGCAAAATTAAAAAAAAAAAAAAAACACCAAAACAAAACATTGTCATATGCCCAGCAGAACATCAGGACATATTCAAAATTTGTAACCAATAAATTTCCATTTCAATAAAGAAAATATAATAATAGAAGAAATTATATTCATAACTCTACCTTTTCTTTGCTTCCCTGTCATTTTAATTTTTAATTTTTTTCCTATGCACTTTTTATTTTATTTTTTCCCTTTTAATCCCATATATATATATATATATACATATATATACACATATATATGTAATATATAAAATTCAAACTCCCACATACATATAAATAGATACACACATGCCTATGTTTAAATGTATTCATGCACACACACTCATATATATGCATTTATACATATGTAGACATGTATCTGCAATAAAATTTATATAGAAAATATATACTATATATTTCTCTCTTGATTGAATCTTTAGCTTGGAAATCAGTGATTTTAACCTTACTTTTTTTCTAACAAATTCAATTCCTGATCCTTGTTCTACTGTTTTTTTTTTTTGGTATCTTTAGAAACTTTTAAAAATAGCTTTCTATTTACAAGATACATGTATAGATAATTTTTCATCATTGACAGTTGCAAATCCTTTTGTTCCAACTTTTTTCCCTCCTTCTCCCCACCCCTTCCCCCAGATGGCAGGTTGACAAATACATGTTAAATATGTTAAAGTTTAAGTTAAATACAATATATTACAATATATAATATGTATATACATATATATTACATATACATATACGTAATATATATAATACAACATGTCCAAACAGTTAATTTGCTATATAAAAAGAGTTGGACTTTGAAATAGTGTACAATTAGCCTGTGAAGGAAATCAAAAATGCAGGCAGACAAAAATAGAGGGATTGGGAATTCTATGTAGTGGTTCATAGTCATCTCCCAGAGTTCTTTTGCCGGGTGTAGTTGGTTCAGTTCATTACTGCTCTATTGGAACTGATTTGGTTCATCTTCATTGTTGAAGAGGGCCACGTCCATCAGAATTGATCATCATATAGTATTGTTGTTCAAGTATATAATGATTTTCTTGTCCTGCTCATTTCATTCAGCATCAGTTCATGTATGTTTCTCCAGGCCTTTCTGAAATCATCCTGCTGGTCATTTCTTACAGAACAGTAATATTCCATAATATTCATATACCACAATTTATTTAGCCATTCTCCAATTAATGGGCATCCACTCAGTTTCCAGTTCCTAGTCACTACAAAGAAGGCTGCCACAAACATTCTTGCACATACAGGCCCCTTTTCTTTTTAAAAATCTCTTTGCAATATAAGCCCAGTAGTAACACTGCTGGGTCAAAGGATATTCACAGTTTGATAGCTTTTTGAGCATAGTTCCAAATTACTCTTCAAATGTCTGGATCCTCTCTATATTTTGGAGATGAGGCCTTTATCAGCACTTTTGACTGTGAAAAATGTTTTCTCAGTTTATTGCTTCCCTTCTAATCTTGTTTGCATTAATTTTACTTCTACAAAGACTTTTCAATTTGATGTAATCAAAATGTCCTATTTTGTGATCAATAATGATCTCTAGTTCTTCTTTGGTCACAAATTCCTTTCTCCTCCACAAGTCTGAGAGGTAAACTATCCTATGTTCTTCTAAATTATTTATGATCTCATTCTTTGTGTCTAAATCATGGACCCACTTTGATCTTATCTTTGTATATGGTGTTAAGTGTGTCTAATTTCTGCAATACTAATAGTATGAGATTATTTAGTTTCCAATTATTTTTTGGTCTATTTTCCCCTGGCTTTTTAATGAATATAATTTTCATTGAATTGTGGTCTGAAAAGTATGCATTTACTATTTCTGCCTTACTGCATTTGAGTTTGAGGTTTTTATGTCCTAATATATGGTCAATTTTTGTATAGATTCCATGAACTGCTGAGAAGAAAGTATACTCCTTTCTGTCTCTATTTAATTTTCTCCAAAGATCTATCATATTTAACTTTTCTAATATTCTATTTACCTCTTTGACTTTTTTCTTATTTATTTTGAGGTTTGATTTATCTAATTCTGAGAGTGCAAGGTTGAGATCTCCCACTATCATAGTTTTGCTGTCTATTTCTTCTTGCAGCTTTCTTAATTTCTTTTTTTAAGAATTTAAGTCCTACACCACTTGGTGCATAAATGTTTAATATTAATATTGCTTCATTACCTATACTACCATTTAGCAAGATATAATGCCCTTTCTTATCTCTGTGTTAAAACTTTCTCCACAGAAACTGCTGAGATTACACCCCACCCTACTCCGGTCTGTTCAGCTGTGAGCTACCTACCTTATTCTGTCTGCTGTGCTGCAGCTGCCTGCCTTCAGTTTGTCCCCAATCTATCCATCCCCATCCATAAGCAAAACCAGATCTTTTCTGGTTAATTTTGAGGATATCTTGTCTTGGTAATTATTTGTGGGCTTTTTTTTTCAGTCAAGCATTAATTCCAAGGCTTGTCATGAAATAAATTATTCTAAGAGAAAACTCGGAGCTGAAGTAGATGTGTGCCTCCTCTCCGTCATCTTGGCGGGAAGTCTACAGACAAAGAGGGAAGGGAGGAAGAGGAGAGAAGGAGAATAGAGAGGCTTATCTGTGTCTGCTCTGGTGAGAGTTGATCCTGATTTCTGAGCCTTGGTCCAGAGCACACAATAAGATGAAGTTCCCCAAGGTACAGTTGTTTTAGGAAGATATCAAGGAGTGACCAGTTATATATCCAACCAAAGGTGGGGCTGTGGCTCTCCTTAGACTAGCAGCACCACACTGTGTTTAATGAAACTGAAGCATCAACTTGTTCAATTCTTATGAAACATTAGAGAAGTTAAAGTCTTTGTACTAAATAGTTTTCATTTCTTCTCTAATTTCTTGTACTTTTCTTCTAGTTTCTTTGGAGATACAGCTAAGTTATAGGTGCCTGCTCAAGCTCTACTACTTGCTCCTTAATTAAAGTGATCTGATCCACATAAGGCTCATTTGGCATATTTGTAGTATGGCATATTTCTGATTTAGGCCCTTTAGGTTTCTGCTTTTGTTTACTGCAATGTTTCATTTCTAAATCCTTCAGATTGGTCAGTTTGTTCATATTTCTATAATTTTATAGTCTTCATAGGGGACTTTTTTGAGATATCAGATATCTCACTAGTCAGGTACATAACCATTCTAGTATCTCCAGAGATTTAAATTGAATTGATAGTGCTTTTCTAATTTCCCAATCTAGAGTTTTGATTTTCTTATCTGGCTGGTACATAATTCTTGTCACTGGCTTCTTTGATTTTTCCCTTATAGTTATGGGCCAGAACTTTGAAACAATGATTCTTACAAGATGTTAAGTCAGTAGAATCGAAGAGACATCTATCTAGTTTAGCATGGTGCTTAATAGTTCTGTAAGTTCAGTATGATCGATTTAATCTTACAACAAATAATGGTTTCCTAGTGATATAATGATTGATTTATACTCAGTGTAGAGCATATAAACTGGAAACTCAAGATCTCAGGGCCAAGGAAAGAGAGATTCATTTCTGTCTTAATCAGCCTTATGGTGGCTGACCAGGCCTCCTACATTTTCTCCACTGAAACCAAGTCTTGTCTGAAGGCTATGAGAAAGTTAGCAGAGCACCAGGTAAAAGAGACTATGAAGACTTTTGGACTTTGACACCTGACTATTCTTGTGGTGATTACTCTACTGAAAAGAAGGCTGCCCCAGACACGTCTGGAAAACCCACCAAGAACACTACATTTTGGCACTAGAACATTACACCTTATATTGGTTGAAATATTTATTTGCTACTCTTTATCAACTATCTGATCATAATGGTTCACATATACTAGAAGATGGAAGGATTGCGTATAAAACAGGCCAGACATCAGCTAATATTCAGTGGCATCTTGTTCTACCAATAAAGCCAAAGAAAGGCACTATACATAGGCTCAAATTTCAGCCAGGAATATCTGCTAATTTCCTAATTTGTTTGTTAAATGATATATTACAAATATGATTACATTTTGCCAGAAATGCTTCAAATTCATTGCTTTTGTTTCAAGACTGGGGGTGGAATTGAGATGACAAAACACTTCTGTTCAAGAACTCTGTATGTAGCTATATGCTTTTGGACATTTCTTATAGAAATTCATTGTCTTATAACCAGTTGAATCCAATTAAGAATGATCTAAATCAGTGTTTTTCTTCCCTCAGGATACAAAAAAATGATTCAGGTATTCTTGAATGATCCTTTTTCAGGAAAATAAAGCTTCTGATCATTTAATTTATTATGTAATATTAAATTCTAAAATGTTTGAAATTTATATAAAATGCCTTGTGAACTGGTTTATTGTGTATCTTCCATGAAAAACCACCCATATTTTATTAACATTTCATAAACCAAAAACCCAGTAATCTTGATTAATGAGAAGTAGAAACTTTGCAAATGAAATATACAGTGAGTATAAACATCATTCTCTTGGGTACACACATTCATTTAATCATTCCAAAATATGATATTAAGGGGTTTGAAGTTTTGAATAAATTCTGGCAAGGAAGAAAGGTTATTTATGATGCAATTTTTTGCATTTTTATGCCTATTCCTCTAATACCATATAGCAAGTAATGTATCTTTAGAAAAGTATAAAGTATAGGGAAACAGATCTAATACTTCATGTTGCAACTTTTAGAAATATCTAGCAAACTTTTAAAAATTATCCTTGTTTCAGACCTAATGTTTCTCTACCCTTTCTTTTGATGAGCCCAGAAAGAACTTCCTAAAGTAATTAGACTGTTGCCCCAAAAAAAGGGGTCAAGACCCTTTGAATGATCTATTTATTATCATGATACTTCTCTGCTTTAATAAGGTTAGATTAATGATGAAACTGTTGACTGTTCTCCTTTTGGAAGAGAACCAATGACATCACTAGATGATGTCTTGGCTCACTAGTGAACTAGATTTAAGTGAGGCAGAGTTGCATAAAGTAATCCATACTGATTCTCTCTTCCTGTCAGTCAAGTCCAATGGTAAGACAAAAGTCAGATGAGTGGCAATAGAGTGGATGACCTTGGCGTCTTTGTTGGCCAATGGAGCTGAAAACACTCCACCTTTATGGATATTGGAACAAATTATTCTCTTCTATCTATTTCACTGGGGGAAATCTTCACATACTTCGGGGTAGACATCTCCCTAACTCAGTATTTAAGGTCTGTTGATTATTCTGAACTTGAATTGTATGTTTTGAGATATTCAGGATGTGTTCAGAAAGAACTAACACTTCTGGAATGAGGGCTGCATATTCCTTTTCATGGCTGCTTAATACCTTGATGTCTACCTTTTACTGAGTTTTCACCTGTGGCTCCAAGAAACTGTAGCATTCACTGCAGACACACCCTGCTAAAACCATCTTTAAAATGATGAGACTAAGAAGAAAAAAAAATAATATCTTGATGACATTGATCAACTTGTCCAATAAGAACAAAATGGAATTGAGAAAATTATTCTCCAAAGAACACCTTGCCAAAAATTGTGATTTTTTTGTTTCTTTGATGAATCAAAATGTTAATTGAATGATTACCTAAACTAAACAATAACTCAACTTTTACTCTTGTGATTCTTGTCCAGTGCCTGGCACATAGTAGATACTTAAAGAATGTTTATTGATTGTCAAATTATGGTTTACATGAGGTCCTCATAGTGATGCTTCCTTTCCCATGAGGATTCTAGATTTAGTCCTAAGATATTGGAGCAGTGATAAGGGGAGCAATTTTCAAGCTATCAGGCAGTAAAAAATCTTTTCAAGATCAGAAAAGGAAGGTGTGAAACAGTAACATTATGGGAAATTTTTTTCTTCAATTAATTATTTATATCTTTTGGAACCTTTGTTAGAACAGTAAAAAATCTTTTCAAGATCAGAAAAGGAAGGTGTGAAACAGTAACATTATGGGAAATTTTTTTTCTTCAATTAATTATTTACATCTTTTGGAACCTTTGTTAGAACAGGATTTTAAAAACTCTCCCACTGAAGAGCCTTTGAACTTAGAATCAAGTTCTTTATAACAGAGAAGGGCCACTCCTTAGTACCTTTAGGAGTAATTTATTTTTTAAACAATATTGTCTGGTCTCAGATGTTATTTTTGTCAGATAATACTTTTTAGTTTAGGGTTGAAATATCTTAAGGCTTCCTATTTAATCTCAATTAGGGATTCTGTGTCCCAAATTCACTTCAAAAGAATTCTTCCATAGAAATACAAAGAGAACTCTCTAGGTCTGTTTTGGTGATCCAACAGGACTTGATTCTGCTTTACCACTAAATCTAAACATGCATAAAAATTAAACCCAGGAAACAAGGTCATTTTTTTCTGATCTAGTTTTTTGTATGACCTTCACATGTGGCTGCTATAAAAATATTTCTTTAAGCTCTGAGCTTGCTTTAGATTTCAATGATTTGTCTCTCTACAATGAAAACTACATATAATGAAGTTTTTGATGGTATAATTTCTTGTTTTTTTCTACTAACTTCCTCCATGAAAAGATCATATTTACATATATGTATGTGTGTACATATATATATGTACACATATACATGTGTATACACACATACATATGTATGCATATTGTGTGCTTATCATAATTTATAAAGGAAATATAATTGTTTAATATGGCTTTAAGAATTATTTAGTAAGAATTAAGGGATTTAAATAACTTTTTAGTACATTAAAGTTTTAAAATTATTTTTCTGTATGGAATAATAAGTGTTTATCTAGATATTTATCCTTAATTGTGCCTTAGCTAAGAAAGAACATATTTATTTATTTATTGTGAAAAAAATCTGGATTCATCTATTGAATCAACCAAAATTAGTCATTTTTCTTTTTTAAAAATTATTATTATTATTTTTAATAGGCACACATTAAAATTAATATGTAACATATAACACAAAGATTGTTAATAGGCACATATTAAAATTAACACATCATATATAACACAAAAGTGTTAATAGGCACATATTAAAATAAACATATATAACACAAAGGTTGCTAATAGGCATATTAATAAGGGCATTTTGGGTGGAAGGCTGGGCCTGGCATCAGGAAAACTTCTCTCTGGTTGTTGCTCAGTTGTGACAGCCATGTCCAGCCCTTGTTGTCCCCATTTGGCCTTTTCTTGGCAGAGATCTTCCCTAGTGGATCCAGTGGATCCATTTTGTCAGATAATCGGAGGTAAAATGACTTGTTCAGGGCTAGGCAGGATGTGAGGCTAGATTTTAATTCAGTTCTTCTTGACTCCAGCTCCTGTGCTCCATCTTTTTTTTTTTTTTTTTTTTTTGTGAGTGGGTTGGGGAGGAGACATTTATTTGGTCACTCCAAATACAGGATTTGGAGGCACAGAAGTCAAGGGCATGTTATAGTGTGCCTGACCATGGGAAGCACAATGGCAAGTGAAAAGAACATCGACTCTGAAGATAGAGGACTTGAATGAAACACTTGAGTCTGCAGTGTATCCTTCAATTTCTCATCTTTGTTGAAGTAGTTGTAGGAGGAGTTGGGTTGAACTGTATTCTCTTACTTTACTATGTTGTCTAGTTTCTCCTTTTTCTACTTCTCTTGATTCCTGTTGTTGGAGATCAATTTTTTTGTTTAAGTCTGGTTTTTTCCTTAGAAACAGATGGAATTCCTCTATTTCATTAAATGTCCATCTTCTTCTGTGGAAAAAAACACTCAGCTTAGCTGGGTAGTTTATTCTTGGCTGCATTCCAAGTTCTTTTGCCTTTCAGAATACCTGATTCCAGGCCCTTCAATCCTTTAATGTTGAGGCAGCCAGATCTTGCGTGATCCTTATTGTGGCATCTCGGTATTTGAACTGTTTTTTCCTGGCTGCTTGTAAAATTTTTTCTTTAGTCTGAAAATTCTGAAGTTTAGCCACAATATTCCTTGGAGTCTTTATTTTAGGGTCTTTTTCAGAAGGTGTTCGATGAATTCTTTCAATGCCTATTTTCCCTTCCAGTTCTATTACTTCTGGGCAGTTCTCTTTGATGATTTCCTGTAAAATAGTATCTAGGCTCTTTTTTTCATCATAATTTTCTGGTAGTCCGATGATCCTCAGTTTATCTCTCCTAGATCTATTTTCCAGGTCTGTTGCTTTTCCAAGTAAATATTTGACATTTTTTTCCAATCTTTCATTTTTTTTGGTTTTGCAGGACTGATTCTTGATGTCTCAATGAATCAGTCATTTCTATTTCTTCAGTTCTGATTTTTAGTGAGTTATTTTCTTCATTAGCTTTTTTTACTTCTTTTTGTATATGTCCAATTGAGTTGTTTTGCTCTATGGAATTTTTTTCCATTTCACTAATTTTTTTTTTTTTTTTTTTTTTTTTTTTTTTAGTGAGTTATTTTCTTTTTCCAATTCGCAAATTCTGTTTCCCTGCACTTCTTGGGAGTTTTTTTTTTATCTTTTCCAGTTCACATTTTAGGAAGTTGTTGCTCTCTCTTGCATAGCTTCTCTTTCCTTTCCACATTTCTCTTCTAGCTCTCTTTTAAGGTTTTTAATAGTCTCTTCTAGGAGAGCCTTTTGTATTGGAGACCAACAATTGTCTGGAGACTGTCTGCTATTAGTCTCTTCAGGGTTGAAAAGCTGTTCTCTTTCTGTGTAGAAACTATCAATTGTTCTTTTGATTTTTTTACTCATTTTGTTAAAGCCTGTAAGGTCTGCCTTCAGGGCCAGGAGGTTACCAGCTTCCTCTGCAGAGCAGTGGAAAGTATATGGATGGGTAGCTGTCCTGCCAGCCGGCTACAAAAAGCAGCAAGGTACTGGAGTGCTCTGGGAAGGAGTTCCCCACCCGGGAGTAACTCAGACCTGCAGGGCAGAGCTGGGAAAGTGCCCTGAAAAGAACGCCCACTGTGTGAGATAACGACTGCCCTGGGGCTAGATGCTGAGCAGTGAGAGTTTCACTTCCCAAGCCAAATCCCGCCCTGGGGCTGTGAGTATTAGTAGCTGAGCAGTGAATGGATTTGCTGGGACCAGAAGTGTCTGTCCAGAAGCACAGTCAGCTGGGGAGGTTCTATTGCCCCAGGTTGAGCCCCGCACTGTGCTGATTAGAGGCTGCCCAGGCTGTGACCCCCTGCCGTGCAGATTAGTAACTGCCCCCACAAAAGCCCCGAACTTCAGGACTTGGCTGCAGGGCTGCGGTAAACTCTGCTTGAGTCACTTCCGGGTTTGAGGGGTTACAGCCAGATCTAGTTAGGTTCTGGCGGTTTTTTTTAAGAGTACCCTCTATTTCAGGCTTTAATCTCTCTGCCAGTTTAGTGCTTTGTAATCAAGGCAGAGCAGTTAGCCTATAGCAGAGTTGTCTCTATAATTTTTCTAGCCACAGAGATCACCCCCGCCCCTGGTCTGCTCAGGAAGCTAGCCTCTCACTGTCTGTGCTAGTCTGTTCCTGGAAGCTCAGGACAAACCTTTCCTGGCAAGCTTCTGGATTGACTTGGGCTGGTAAGTTGTACTGCTTCTAATCTTCATGAATTTAAGCAGTGAAGAGCTATTTTTGAAGCTGGATTAAATAGTTGGTTATGGGGGAATGAGAGGAGCTTAGAGAGTCGTGTGTGCCTGATCCCAAATTAGTCATTTTTTAGAATAAGTGACAAAAGTTCTTAGTCATTGTATATGGCTATAAAAGAAAGGTTATAAATTTGAGTGATTTTGCACATAAATCACTTGGGAGGCTTGTTTACTATGTTGAGATTTTGTAAATCTCGGTAATTAATTTGATAAAGGGAATTTGGGTGTTTCAATCTGTAAAGAAGGAAAACCATGCCTGGAAAAGAAGAGATCAACAAAAACTTCCATTTGAGAAGCATCAAAAAGAACATCAGTGAAGGGATAAATGATGGGGCTTGAGGGGGAAGTGGTAGAGTAATTATGTAGCAGACAGTTGAGGAGATAACAAATGGGGAGTTCAGTTGCTAATATTTATTGATATTCAGTCCTTATATTTATTGTTACATCATGTTAAAGAATGGGCTCCAGTATGTTGGGAATATTTTACAGGAATGACTTACAGAAAGATATAAACATGAATCCCACAGAAATGGCTTGTGATATACTAAAAGTGCCTACAACATTAAGATGAAACATTCATCAAAACATCAGAGTATATACAAGGTGCTTTTAATTTTGATGGAAACAAATACTGCTGATTATTCTGATTATTTCTCATTAAATAATTTAAAATACTTTTAGAAATTTCCATTGCTATAGTTTGCTGAAAAAGCAAAAGCCTAGAATGACAATTTTATCAAAAAACTGAAAACTTTTAAAATTTATGCATTTAGTACCTTTGCAACCTGAAAATCTTTAAGGCTAAATTGAAATAGTCTTTACTTATGGCAATTTATTCTATTCCACAGCTTAGAGAAAGTTTATTTATCTTTCACTACTTATTTTTTTTTCTCTTCTGGAAGATACACAGCAAATTGAGATCCCTTTAGAAAGAACATCATCCATCACTCTACAACAATGTAATGGGAAGTCATGATAGCAAGACAGTATTATAAGCAAAGCATGGTAGCATCAGTAATCAATCAATTGAAATGCCAGTTTCAAGACTGATGAATTCTCAGCAGATATCCTTTTATAAATTTATTTTGTGGGTATAACTGTGTAATGGCATATTTAGATAAGTTTAGAATTGGCAATAAAAACAATGATGAAATTAGTAAATTAAATATAATATTAATATTTTATATGTGAAAATTTTAAAATACATGCATAGAAACATTTGTATTCAAATGTGTAATTCCTATTATGTATTTATACATTATACATTTGAGTTTAAAAGAGAAATTCTTCTCTGGAAAGGAAATTACTTTGAAAAAAATTTATGTGCTGTTTACATATTAGATATAGCAATAAAAGAAGGTTCCTAGTCATTCTCATTTAAAGAAAAGTAATATTCAGCTATTTTTAAGTTGTCTCACTCCCCAAATAATGTGATAAAGGAAGAAATTGGAGAATCAAATGGAAAACAAACAAACAAACAAAAAAACAAACAAAATGACATGGTTCTGAGTACATAACATACCTTCTTGTTCTGTAATTTCTCTTTTTAATTAACAGAAAATTATAATAATTAAATTTGGAAGTAATTCTTCCAACAGGATTATTTCCCCCTTGATCCATTATAATTACATGTTTCTACTGCCAACCCTCTCTCTTAAATATTCTCCTGCAGATATTTGAATTTGCCTGACTCAAAATATGACCTTCTTTTTTGAAAAATCTTTCAGTGAAAGGCTGAGGAATACATATTTTCTGATAAACCAGGATTATTTATTTGTTGCTATTGTTATTTTAATGGGTTCTTTGTTCTACAGATATGCTATGATGTATGTAGCTATTTGAATGATGGTCCCCATTAGACTGTGAGCTCTTTGAGAGTGGTGACTGTTAAGGGACAAGTCAATTCTCTGAGAGCCTCTACAGCTGTGGATCATAACATCTGAAGAAGTTGCAAGGCAATCTTTGCTGACACTGGTGTTGTGGACTAGGAATGAGATAAATTGGAGGCAAAGGGAAGATGAGAGAGGTCAGACAAAGCCTTTCAGTCAGAGAGGTCAGAGAACAGCAACTGCCTCTCAGTATTCTTGTATCATTCCCTCACAAGAGGAGATCCATTCTGCAGGTCTGGGTTGGATTTCCAGGAGCTACTGCCATATGGCTCCTATGTATTCCAATAGCTCTCCCATGTATTCCACCGGGCAACTGTCTTTGCCTTTTTTCAATTCTCAATACATTAGACAACTTTTTAAGTAGGTTGAATTGCTGAGAAGGTATCAATCTACTTTGTTAGAGGGAATTCCTGACTAGGAACTTTTCATGGTAAAGAGGTCATAGTCTCAATCCCTCAACTCCCCCCCCCCACTCTCTCTTCTTCACCTCTCTTATTTTTCTCTATTTCTCACACACAACATGAAAGAATGGCTTATGAATACTTAGGAAACCATCAAGTTCACTGAAACCTAGCATTGATGCATTAAGAATAAATCATGACAGACTAATTTAATTTTTATTTTGAAAGACTAGCCAACTTGGTAAAATAGCAAAATGCTAGAAATATAATATCCTTAAACCCAAAACATTGTTTCTCCTTGATTGGCCAACAATAGATTCCAGGACTTGTCCCAATTGATCTTTATTTGGGTCCAGATTGACTCAGAGTAAATGCAAAAAGAAATCATTTCTGTTTTGGCCAAAAATCCTGATAGTCTTCCCCTCCCTTATGTGTATGTGTATACACACACACACACACACACACACACACACACACACATATATATATGTATATACACACACACATCTATATATCTATGTACAGATATATATATGTATGAATTTTTGGACTACATTAAAGAGGCCCTACTTATCTCAGTTCTATCTAGCCTTAGTCACTGAATGGGTGGGCATTCAAACTGAGATCTGTTAAAGATCTTAGCTTAAAAAGACCAAGGTCTCTCATTGTATCGAGTCATATCCAATTGTCCTGATCTATATGGGCCAGTGGACCTCAATGGCTCTGGAGGAAAAAGTAAGAGAGGTAACAGCTCTCCCTGACTTAAATCTACTTCACTCGCATATCATGACATCACTTCTCTGTGGTGGTTCTTTTTGAGAATGAAAGAGAGATAAGAATCACCACAATTCATAGTGCTTAGAACACAATGAATGTTATATAGTAAGCAATTAGTAAATAATAGACTGTCAGAGCTTAGAAATTTAAGTAAGGAAGAATGGAGTTAAAATTCTGCTTCAGACACTTTAATAATGAAACCCTCAAAAAGTTATTTGCATTTTTTCATCATTTGTAAAATGAGGGGAAAAATTAAATCCAAATTAGAGGGTTATTATGAGGTTGAATAAGCTAATATATGTAAAACACTTTGTAAACATTTAAGTGCCATATAAATGCCAGTAATTATATTATTTGTAAGTTAAAAGATCTCTGTAAGTTTGGAAAGTGCAGTAAATTAAGGAATGAGTTAAACTGCAAAGAGAGATTTGTAATAGAATAAGAAAAAGAGAGAGAGAGAGAAGTAGAGACATCGAATGTAAAAGGCTATTACACAACAGTTTGCTTAGAAAATAAAGAGACATAAAGTGTTACCTAATGATGACAGTAGTATGTACTGAGATTTATGTTTTAACTAATTCTTTTTCAACTTTTTAAAGGATGGAAATGACCTGTTTGTATGAAATAAGAAAAGAATTTGTAGATAGGAAGAAATTAAATATTAGCAAAAGAGAGGCCATGATAATGAGGATAATTTGTTGGAGAACATAGGAAGTTTATCTAATGAATACCTCTGGGTAAATATAAAGGAAAAAGCCCATCTCATAATCTGAGTTTGAAATAAAGGAAAAAATAGTGAAGGATAATGCCAGGAGATAGTTAGATGAGGTGATTGTGATGTAGCTCACAGTGAATGACCCCATTTTTCTCAGTAAAGACTCAGTTAAAAAACCTTTATGTTTTTCACTTGTTCCTTTTCATATATATAAAATGTGTGTGTGTATGTATATATGTGTATATATATGTATATATATATAATATATATATATAAGTAGCAATTACAGTTTAGCACTTTCACTTGCTTATCATAAGTTTACACAAGTACTGACTTGTTCTTAATTCTTTCATTTTTGCTCACACTTGTAACCTTTATCTAGGGATATAATTACAAAAATGAAAATATTTCCTTCCTTCAAACATCACATATTCTATTGAGAGAACAATGTACAATAATAAATGTACACAGAAATGCACAATAATGATTTTTTAAATTTAACATTTTTTCAAAGTGGAATAGGTGGAAGAAGATGCACTAACAGCTGAGTAAAGGAGGACAAAGCAGTGTATATCTGATTTTATCTTACAAGAAAACTAAAATTTTAAAAGATAGAGTTTAAATTTATTGAGCTAGATTTTAGCATTGGTTATATGACTATGGATTCAGTCTCTTACACATTTATTGCAAAATCAAATGGGAGTTCTTAACATGAGGTCTATGGATAACTTTCTGAGAATTTATAAAACTTGGATGGCAAAAAAAAAAAATGTAACACTTTCCACTAACATGTAAGTGAAATTTAGCATTTCCTTAAAAAATATATTTTTTGAGAAGGGATCTTTAGATTTTAACAGGCTGACAATTTCATGACCAAAAAAAACAGTTAAGAATCATCTATATAATGTCTGATCTTCACTACCACAACCCACTTAGATGAGAAGTTTTAATTCTTTAATTCCTATCCACATAATTCTTTAGTAGAAAACTCCCATTGTATTACTTGCCTCATTATTTCAAATTGAGCTGTATTCATGAAATAAAATACAATTCCTGAGGATAGAACCAAAGTTGCTAAGTAAAGGCAGGGTCTCCCCTAAGTCTCACTCCAAGCCCTTAACAAATTCTAGAGCAGCAGAACCCACGAAAGACTGACTGAAGCAATTTTCCAGCCCAAGACACTTTAAAAAGTTGGTATGAAAGGTCAGTTGCACCAGGGTGAGAGTGGATCAAAGTGTATCTGTGCCAGTACAAGCCAGTGTGACTGAATTTATAGCATCAGTAATGAGTAACAGATCTATTAGTCCACAGATACCAAAGTCTATTTCAAATGTCTACAGTAAAGGTGTGTCCCACCTGGGAGAAAAGAGTACAATCGAACACAACTCATTTCAGCACAGCCCTATACTAGCAAATGGAGCCACTTGGAGTCAGCAGTAGCAGCAGCTCTCAGGATACAGATAGAAGGATGATCAAAAAACAGGTCAGAAGGACATCACAGAGATCACTTTGTTAATACTGTATTACATGGCTTTGGCCATGGTTAGATATGGATCACGTTGAGTTTGATAGCACTTCCAGAATGAGCAGAAATACTAGCACACAAGAGCTTGAGGTCACAATGGAACAGGGACTATCATTTGTTGAGTTGAAAACAGGGTGGAAGAATAAGAAAGCCTTTTCCTTAATTCATACTGTTGAGGTTCAAAACGAATCCAAAAAGTTGTGTTGGTTTGCAGACCAGTATTGTGAGGTATCTCAAAAGAATTGAGACTTGAACCCATTTCTAATACTAGGAGCAAAATTTATTATAATTGTAACACGAACTAGAGCAGGCTAAGTTCCAAAAGGATTTAGCAAAGAACCAAGAACAAGATCACTGACCAAAAAATTGTTATCTGGCTGTCAGCAGTGTTTCTAGGACTATACATTCCTTTTTTTTTTTTTTTTTTTTTTTTGAGCAATTTAATAATTTATTAAATGGAGAGATTTTCTGGGACCAAATAATCCATGTTTGGTCCCAGGGCTGAATGAGACTATCATTTCAATGAATCTGGGCTATACATTCCTAAAGCCAGGTCACTTTTAGGATCATTGACAAACAAATTATTAGAACAATAGCACTCCTAAAGTCTGGGGCCATCAGGATTATTGCTATATTTCCCCCTAAAAGCTGTACCCTAATTTATTTGGGACAAAAGGATGAAGGTCTCATCTTCTGGAGATGCTTCAGATTGATAAGAGACATAGAGTTGGCCTGCCTAGTGTAGTCCAGACTGAAGAGGGGAGATTTGTGACTTGAAGGTGGTGGCAGCATCATCCAGGGCGTGCCAAGGGTTAGAATCCGGTATCAGGTTGATCAGGTTTTTTTCATGTTAGAAATTCCTGTTAGATTTCAAGTTAGAATTTCATGGGTTGAAGTCTGAAAGAAACAACTCTCACATATAGATTAAAATTCAGGGATCAAAAATGATCAAAAAAAGAATAAATAAAAGTGGGATCACTAGGGACAATAACAAGGAACTACCTAGAGGAAGCTTAGGAGAGGGGAGATGAGATAGTTATGAATGTCACACATCCAGATAGCTTTTCCTAGGATAAATATCTAAGAACATTTTCCCCACATCCCTGCTTTTGTCTCCTCAAAGGATTGGAGCAATGGGTGAAACAGCGGATTATATACAGTAAAAGGAGTGCTCAGGTAGCCTAGGATATAAGTCAGATAATGTTTAAAAGATATTAAGCATTGGATACCTAGGATTGCAGGCAGAGTGGAGATAATAATTAATCTTTAGTGCCTCAGCCACAACTTGGTTTATTTAAGAAGTAAAGGAAGGGCCAATGCTTCTCTGTAAAGAGCTGAGCATGCCCAAAAGATAAGATCTCTTATAACAAAAACTCTGAGCTTTTTCTGTCTTGCAGGAGAAGGCTTTTACCCAACTAGTAAAGGTTGAATTTTGTACACTTCTCAAAAAATCTGGTGTTTTTAAAGGGATCCCCCTGCCTTAGAGCAGTGGTTGCCATAGCCCTTCTAATTGAGAAAGCCTCTAAGCTCACTCTAGGCCAATTGGAGGTTTTAACTCCCCACCAGGTTCAGAGCATTTTAGAAGCAAAAGCAGTTTGAAGCCCCTGCAAGGGAGCATGTGTAAAATCTACCTGCCAGTCCTCCCCTGAGTATGTACCACTTCTCTGGATATGCTTCAGGAGAAAGGGTAGGGTTTAACAGCACCTTCAAAATTTACGTGGGCACAAACTGGGCTGGCCTGGCAGACCTGTCTACTTGTTTCTCCTAGCTTGTGAGCAGTGAAAATAGGTTTTTCAAGGGATTGGAGTATTTTTTCCCAATTCTAAAGTTATGCTGAGGACAATGAGTTTGGTCCTCTGAGCAGAGGTTCCAAAGGGGAGGACTTTAGCTTCTAAGGTGCTATTTGAGAATAATGTCAACTGACTGAGTGCTGTCAGGGAACAGGTCAGCAGGATTGAGAGTGTAATATATATACTCTCAGATCAGGATGTATTGGTGTCTTAATGGAGACTCTGATACCTGCTAAGTCTCACATTTAGCAAGCCACTGATGACTTTTGCTTCTGAAATGCTCTGAATCCCAGTGGGGAGTTAAAACCTCCAATTGGCCTAGGGTGAGCTTAGAGGCTTCCTCAATTAGAAGAACTATGACAGCCACTGCTCTAAGGCAGGAGAGTCACCTCAAAAACATCATTTTTTTTAGAAGTCTACAAAATCCAGTCATGCCCAAGAAAGTATTCAATTGTTTCTTTGAGGCCAATTCAGGGAGTGATAAGATTGTCTGCTTCTTCTTCTTTGCTTGAAGGAAAGATGAGAGTTAATTCATAGCTCAAATATTTAATAGAAAAAGAAACTTTATAGTCCCAGAAGGCCAGCAGGTTAAAGATTTTTATGGTAGCAATCAGAGAAGCCTTTTGGATTGGACTGAAGATTAAAATATCATCAAAATACTAGTATTGTGCCCATGGCTTCACTGACCATTTGCTCAGCTTATAGAAATTTGTTATAAGAAACAACAGAGACATGATTATAATAGCATTGACAACCAATCATTCAGTAATAATTCCATCTCATAGCGAGACTTAGGAATAATCATGTGGGAAACAAAGAAAGAGATAAGATGTCCATCTGTGACAGTTCAGGAAGCTATACCTTTGAGTAACTTATGGCATTTCTCTGAAATTGTGGGTTCTTGAGATAATGAACCATCAGGCAATCATACCCAATCTCAAAACTCAAAAAAATATCAGTTACAGCACCAAGAGATTTGATCTCTATTAACAAATTGTACTATTCACAATTAGGAGCTGAATTAAAAAGTTTAGCAGGGCTCATACATAGAGATTTTGTTTAATAACATGAGTATTATATGATGATCAGTTATGATGTATGTGACTCTTTCCCACAATAAGATGATTGATGCCAGTTTCAATAATCTTATCATGAAGAGATTGTATCATTGAAGAGATCATGATAAGATTGTAGCATCTACACCCAGAGAGAGGACTGTGGGAACTGAATGTGGATTATAACATAACATTCTCACTCTTTTTGATATTGTTCTTTTGCACTTTGTTTTCTTACTCATTTTCTTTCCTTTTAGATTTGATTTTTCTTGTGCAAAAAGAGAATTGTATAAATATGTTTACACATATTGGATTTAATGTATAGTTTAACATGTATAACATATATTGGATTGCTTACCATCTATGGGAGGGAATGAGAGGAAAGAGGGGAAAGAAGGGAAAATCTGAAACACAAGGCTATGCAAGGGTCAATGTTAAAAAATTATCCATGCATATGTTTGAAAATAAAAAGCTTTATAAAATAAAATAAATGAAAATTTAAAAAAAAGAAACTATACATCCCAAGCACACTTATTTCTCAAGGCTGATGGTTATCCTGATACCTTCAATTAAACTGGCAAACTTAAAAATAAGTAGAATTTACAGATACCCCAGAGAAGGGGCTGAGCTTGCTGTTGTCCACCCCATCTATTCTTAGTGTTTTTGTAGGCTGTGCTGTCTAATACCTCCATATACTCTATGAAAGGGAAAAAAGGTGCTACATATCCTCATACTTAAAAATAAAAAGGGAGAACTAGCCACTAACGAAGAGGAATTTAGAGCAATAATTAGGAGTTACTTTGCCCAATTTTATGCCAATAAATTCGACAACTTAAGTGAAATAGAAAAATACCTCCAAAAATATAGCTTGCTTCAACTAAAAGAGGAAGAAGTAAATATCCTAAACAGTCCCATCTCAGAAAAAGAAATAGAACAAACTATCAATCAACTCCCTAAGAAAAAATCCCCAGGACCAGATGGATTTACATGTGAATTCTACCAAACATTTAAAGAACAATTAATTCCAATGCTAAATAAACTATTTGAAAAAATAGGGATTGAAGGAGTCCTACCAAACTCCTTTTATGACACAGACATGGTACTGATACCTAAACCAGGTAGGCTGAAAACAGAGAAAGAAAATTATAGACCAATCTCCCTAATGAATATTGATGCTAAAATCTTAAATAAAATATTAGCAAAAAGATTACAGAAAATTGTCACCAGGATAATACACTATGACCAAGTAGGATTTATACCAGGAATGCAGGGCTGGTTCAATATTAGGAAAACTATTAGCATAATTGACTATATCAATAACCAAACAAACAAAAACCATATGATCATCTCAATAGAAGCAGAAAAAGCATTTGATAAAATCCAACATCCATTCCTAATAAAAACACTTGAGAGCATAGGAATAAATGGACTTTTCCTTAAAATAGTCAGGAGCATATATTTAAAACCATCAGTAAGCATCATATGCAATGGGGAAAAACTGGAACCTTTCCCAGTAAGATCTGGAGTGAAGCAAGGTTGCCCACTATCACCATTATTATTTAATATCGTATTAGAAACACTAGCCTCGGCAATAAGAGTCGAGAAAGATATTAAAGGAATTAGAGTAGGCAATGAGGAAACCAAACTATCACTCTTTGCAGATGAGATGATGGTATACCTAGAGAACCCCAGAGATTCTACTAAAAAGCTATTAGAAATAATTCATAATTTTAGCAAAGTAGCTGGCTACAAAATAAATCCCCATAAATCCTCAGCATTTTTATAAATCACCAACAAAACCCAACAGCAAGAGATACAAAAAGAAATTCCATTCAGAATAACTGTTGATACTATAAAATATTTGGGAATCTATCTACCAAAGGAAAGTCAGGAATTATATGAGCAAAATTATAAAAAAAAGTCTCCACACAACTAAAGTCAGACTTAAATAAATGGAAAAATATTAAGTGCTCTTGGATCGGCCGAGCGAACATAATAAAGATGACAATACTCCCTAAACTAATCTATTTATTTAGTGCTATATCAATCAGACTTCCAAGAAAATATTTTAATGTTCTAGAAAAAATAACAACAAAATTCATATGGAACAATAAAAAGTCGAGAATCTCAAGGGAATTAATGAAAAAAAAATCAAATGAAGGTGGCCTAGCTGTACCTGATCTAAAATTATATTATAAAGCAGCAGTCACCAAAACCATTTGGTATTGGCTAAGAAATAGATTAGTGGATCAGTGGAAAAGGTTAGGTTCACAAGACAGAATAGTCAAATATAGCAATCTAGTGTTTGACAAACCCAAAGCCCCTAACTTCGGGGAAAAGAATTCATTATTTGATAAAAACTGCTGGGATAATTGGAAATTAGTATGGCAGAAATTAGGCATGGACCCACACTTAACACCATATACCAAGATAAAATCAAAATGGGTCCATGACCTAGGCATAAAGAACGAGATTATAAATAAATTAGAGGAACATAGAATAGTTTATCTCTCAGACTTGTGGAGGAGAAAGAAATTTGTGACCAAAGATGAACTAGAGACCATTACTGATCACAAAATAGAAAATTTTGATTACATCAAATTAAAAAGCCTTTGTACAAATAAAACTAATGCAAACAAGATTAGAAGGGAAGCAACAAACTGGGAAAACATTTTCACAGTTAAAGGTTCTGATAAAGGCCTCATTTCCAAAATATATAGAGAACTGACTCAAATTTATAAGAAATTAAGCCATTCTCCAATTGATAAATGGACAATTTTCAGAGGATGAAATTGAAACTATTACCACTCATATGAAAGAGTGTTCCAAATCATTATTGATCAGAGAAATGCAAATTAAGACAACTCTGAGATACCACTACACACCTGTCAGATTGGCTAAGATGACAGGAAAAAATAATGATGAATGTTGGAGGGGATGCGGGAAAACTGGGACACTAATGCATTGTTGGTGGAGTTGTGAACGAATCCAACCATTCTGGAGAGCAATCTGGAATTATGCCCAAAAAATTATCAAATTGTGCATACCCTTTGATCCAGCAGTGTTTCTATTGGGCTTATATCCCAAAGAAATACTAAAGAAGGGAAAGGGACCTGTATGTGCCAAAATGTTTGTAGCAGCCCTGTTTGTAGTGGCTAGAAACTGGAAAATGAATGGATGCCCATCAATTGGAGAATGGCTGGGTAAATTGTGGTATATGAATGTTATGGAATATTATTGTTCTGTAAGAAATGACCAGCAGGATGAATACAGAGAGGACTGGCGAGACTTACATGAACTGATGCTAAGTGAAATGAGCAGAACCAGGAGATCATTATACACTTCGACAACGATATTGTATGAGGACATATTTTGATGGAAGTGGATTTCTTTGACAAAGAGACCTGAGTTTCAGTTGATAAATGATGGACAAAAGCAGCTACACCCAAAGAAAGAACACTGGGAAACGAATGTGAACTATCTGCATTTTTGTTTTTCTTCCCGGTTATTTATACCTTCTGAATCCAATTCTCCCTATGCAACAAGAGAACTGTTCGGTTCTGCAAACATATATTGTATCTAGGATATACTGCAACATATCCAACATATAAAGGACTGCTTGCCATCTAGGGGAGGGGATGGAGGGAGGGAGGGAAAAAAAATCGGAACAGAAACGAGTGTCAATATAAAGTAATTATTAAATAAAAATTTAAAAAATAAATAAATAAAAATTAAAAAAAAAAAAAAAAAGAAAGAAATGACCAGCAGGATGAATACAGAGAGGACTGGCGAAACTTACATGAACTGATGCTAAGTGAAATGAACAGAACCAGGAGATCATTATACACTTCGACAACGATATTGTATCAGGACATATTCTGATGGAAGTGGATTTCTTTGACAAAGAGACCTAATTGAGTTTCAATTGATAAATGATGGACAAAAGCAGCTACACCCAAAGAAAGAACACTGGGAAACGAATGTGAACTATCTGCATTTTTGTTTTTCTTCCCGAGTTATTTATACCTTCTGAATCCAATTCTCCCTATGCAACAAGAGAACTGTTCGGTTCTGCAAACATATATTGTATCTAGGATATACTGCAACATATCCAACATATAAAGGACTGCTTGCCATCTAGGGGAGGGGGTGGAGGGAGGGAGGGGAAAAAATTGGAACAGAAACGAGTGCAAAGGATAATATTGTAAAAAAAAAAAAAAATTACCCTGGCATGGATTCTGTCAATATAAAGTAATTATTAAATAAAAATTAAAAAAAAATTTGCTGTTAAAAAAAAATGAATTAATAAGGCTTTCATCTCATCCCTCTTTTCCATACCCAAAAATTACCAATTTTAGGTTTAACATGATGACAATATCTATAAATTACTTAATTAATAATTTTAGAATTTTCCTTTGAAGTATTCAAATAGGGATTTAGCTATAATCTCATCTTTATTTTCAATCAAAGGTAAACATATTTAATATCCTAAATTACATTTACAAAACATTATAAAATAGGGTTAGCAAGATTACATACATTTTCCAGCTTCTTTTAATTTTTCAATTAATTATTTCCCCAAGCTGCTGTGGCTTTGGAAGTTCTTAAGGAGGGTTCCAGATTATCCCTTCCCTTAAATAAGTTTCCCTTTTGTTTTAGGAATACAACAAGACAATTCTTTATTATTATTATTATTATTATTATTATTATTATTATTATTATTATTATTATTATTATAGCTTTTTATTTACAAAATATATGTATGGGTAATTCTTCAGCATTGAACCTTGCAAAATCTTTTATTCAAACTTTTCTCTCCTTCTCCTCACCATCTTCCCCCCATGGCAGGTAGACCCATATATGTTAAATATATTAAAGTATATGTTAAATACAGTATGTCCATACAGTATAATATCTATACAGTTATTTTGCTGCACAAAAAGAATCAGACTTGGAAATAATGTAAAATTAACCTGAGAAAGAAGCCAAAAATGCAAGCGGATAAAAACAGAGGGAATGGAAATGCTATGTAGTGGTTCACACTCATTTCCCAGAGTTCTTCTGGTCCTATTAATTATTGAACAAATGGAATTGATTTGGTTCATCTCATTATTGAAGAGAGCCATATTCATCAGAATTGATCATCATGTAATATTGTTGTTGAAGTATATAATGATCTCCTGGTCCTACTTATTTCACTCAGCATCAGTTCTTGTAAGTTTCTCCATGCCTTTCTGAAATCATCCTGCTGGCCATTTCTTAGAGAAAATAATATTCCATAACATTCATATACCACAATTTATTCAGCCATTCTCCAATTGATGGGCATCCACTCAGTTTCCAATATCTAGCCACTACAATAAGGGCTGCCACAAACATTTTTGCATATACACATCCCTTTCCCTTCTTTAAGATCTTTTTGGGATATAAGCCCAGTAATAACACTGTGGGATCAAAAAGTATGTCCATTTTGATAACTTTTTGAGCATAGTTCCAAATTGCTCTCTAGAATGGCTGGATGTGTTTGCAATTCCACCAACAATGCATCAGTGTCCCAGTTTTCCACATTATCTTTCCCTGTCATTCTAGCTAATCTGATAGGAGTGTAGTGGTATCTTAAAGTTGTCTTAATTTGCATTTCTCTGATTAATAATGACTTAGAACACCTTTTCATATGGCTAGAAATAGTTTCAATTTCTTCGTTTGAGAATTGTCTGTTCATATGCTTTGACCATTTATCAATTAGAGAATGGCTTGATTTCTTATAAATTAGAGTCAGTTCTCTATATATTTTGTCAATGAGGCCTTTATCAGAAATTTGATGATAAAAATATTTTCCCAATTTATTGTTTCCCTTCTAATCTTGTCTGCATTAGTTTTGTTTATACAAAAGCTTTTCAATTTGATATAATCAAAATTTTCTATTTTGTGATCAATAATGGTCTCTAGTTCTTCTTTGGTCACAAATTCCTTTCTCCTCCACAGGTCTGAGAGGTAAACTATCCTATGTTCTTCTAATTTATTTATAATCACATTCTTTATGCCTAGATCATGAACCCATTTTGACCTTATCTTGTTGTATGGTGTTAAGTATGGGGTCAATGCCTAGTTTCTGCCATACTAATTTCCAATTTTCCCAGCAATTTTTGTCAAACAGTGAGTTCTTATCCCAAAAGCTGGGGTCTTTGGGTTTGTCAAACACTAGATTATTAAAGTCATTGACTACTTTCTTCTCTGAACCTAACCTATTCTGCTGATCAACTAGTCTATTTCTTGGCTAATACCAAATGCTTTTGGTAACTTCTGTGTTATAATATAGTTTTACATCTGGTACAGATAGGCCACCTTCATTTGATTTTTTTTTTCATTAGTTCCCTTGAAAGTCTTGACCTATTGTTTTTCTAGATTTTTTTTTAGATCATTAAAATAGTTTTGTGGGAGTCTGCTTGGTATAGCACTAAATAAATAGATTAATTTAGATAGTATTGTCTTCTTTATTATATTTGATTGACCTATCCAAGAGAACTTAATACTTTTCCAATTGGGTAGATTTGACTTTATTTGGGTGCAACATGTTTTGTAGTGTTGCTCATGTACTTCCTAACTTTCCCTTACCAGATAGATTTCCAGATATTTTATACTATTGGCAGTTACTTTAAAATACTAAATAATACTAAATAAAATACTAAAAAATAAATAACTTTGACTGTTGGATATTGTTAATGATATGTAAGAATGTTGATGATTTATATGAGTTTATTTTGTATTCTTCAACTTTGCTAAAGGTGTGGATTATTTCTAATAGCTTTTTAGTAGAATACCTGGTGTTTTCTAAGTATACAATTATATCATCAGCAAAGATGATAATTTGGTCTCCTCATTACCTACTCTAATTCCTTTAATCTCTTTTTCAACTCTTATTGCTAAAGCTAGCATAGCTTTATTAAATAACAATATTGAATAGTAATGGTGTTAGTGGGCAACTGTGTTTCACTCCTCATTTTATTGGGAATGGTTACAGTTTATCCCCATTACATATGATGCTTACTGATGATTTTAAATAGATGCTACTGATTATGTTAAAGAAAAGTCCATTTATTCCTATACTCACAAGTGTATTTATTAGGAATGGATGTTGAATTTTATCAAATGCTTTTTTCTGAATCTATTGAGATGTTTTGTTATTTTGTTAATTTGATCATTGATATAGTCAATTAAGCTAATAATTTCCCTAATATCGAATCAGCCCTGTATTCCTGGTATAAATCCTACTTGGTCATGGTGTATTATCCTGGAGATGATTTTCTGTAATCTTTTTGCTAATATTTCATTTAAGATTTTAGCATCAATATTCATTAGGGAGATTGGTCTATAATTTTCTTTCTCAGTTTTCAGACTACCTTGTCTGTACCATGTCTGTGTCACAAAAGGAATTTGATAAGACTCCTGCAATCCCTATTTTTTTCAAATAGTTTATATAACATTGGAGTTAATTGTTCTTTAAATCTTTGGTAGAATTCACATGAACATCCATCTGGTCCTGAGGATTTTTTCTTAGATTCTTTTCTTAATAGCTTTTTCTATTTCTTTTTCTACAATGGGACTATTTAAGCAATTTACTTCCTTCTCTGTAAGTGGTAGGGAGCCTATATTTTTGGAGTTAGTCATCCATTTCACTTAGGTTATCAAATTTATTGGCATAAAGTTAGGCAAAGTAACTCCTAATTATTGCTCTAATTTCCTCTTTATTGGTGGAAAATTCTCCCTTTTCATTTTTAAGACTAACAATTTGATTTTCCTCTTTCCTTTTTCTAATCAGACTTAATAAAGGCTTGTCTATTTTATTTGTTTTAACATAAAAGCAACTATTACTTTTATTTATTAACTTAGGTTTTTTTTTTTTTTTTACTTTCAATTTATCAACTTCTTTTAATTTCAGAATTTCAAGTTTAGTATTTGATCCGGGGTTTTCAATTTGGTCTTTTTCTAGCCTTCTAAGTTGCAAGCCCAATTCATTGATTTTCTCTTTCTCTTGTTTATTCAAGTAAGCTTCTAAAGATATAAAATTTCCCCTTATTATCACTTTGACTGCATCCCACAAATTTTGGTATAATGTCTCATTGTTATCATATTCTTTGGTGAAATTATTAATTATGTCTATGATTTGCTGTTTCACCCAATCATTTTTAGGATGAGATATTTAGTTTACCATTACTTTTTGCCCTATTTACCCCTAGCTTTTTGTTGAATGTAGTTTTTATTGCATCATGATATGAAAAAAATGTACTTACTATTTCTCCCTTTCTGCATTCAATTTTGAGGTCTTTATGTCCTAATATATGGTCAATTTTTGTATAGGTTCCATGAACTGCTGAGAAGAAAGTGTACTCCTTTCTATTTCCATTCAGCTTTCTCCAAAGATCTACTATTCCTAACTTTTCTAATATTCTATTTACCTCTTTTACTTATTTCTTATTTGTTTTATGGTTTGATTTATCTAATTCTGAGAGTGCAAAGTTGAGATCTCCCACTATTATAGTTTTGCTGTCTATTTCTTCTTGCAACTCTCTTAACTTCTTCTTTAGGAAATTAGATACTGTACCACTTAGTTCTTATATGTTTAGTATTGATACTGCTTCATTTTCTGTGCTACCATTTAGCAAGATATAGATTCCTTTCTCATCTCATTTAAGTAGAACAATTTTTGTTTTTGCTTGATCTGAGATAAGCATGGCTACCCCTGCTTTTTTTTTTTTTTTTTTTTTTTTGCTTCACCTAAAGCATAATTGATTTTGCTCCAATCTTTTACCTTTACTTTGTATGTATCATCCTGCTTCAAATGTGTTTCCAGTAAACAACATATTGTAGGATTCTTACTTTTGATCAGTCTATTTTCTGCCTTTGTTTTATGGGAGAGGTTATTCCCTTCACTTTTGTGGTTAAAATTACTAATTCTGTATTTCCTGCCATCTTATTATCCCCAGATTAAGTTTTTCTTTTTCTTATCCCTCTTACTCCCCTCCCCAGTATTAAACTTATGTGCACCATTTGACTCACATGGCTCTCCCCCTTTAGAATCCTTCCTCCCCCTGTGAATCCCTTCCCTTTTCTTGTATCTTTCCCTTATTACTCTTTTCCTTTTCCTTTTCTTCTCTCACTTTTGAATGAGGTGAGAGAAGTTTCTCTGTAAACAAATATGTCAATTATTTTATCTTTGAGCCAAATCTGATGAAAGTAAGATTCACACAGTGTTCTTCCCCCTCCCTAAATTCCTTCAGATATGATAGGTTTCCTTTGCCTCTTCATTGGATGTAGCTTCCTTCTTTTTATCTTCCTTTTTCCCTTTTTCTGATACTATCACTTTTCCACTTCTACTTCCCTTTTTTTATCAGTAAAATCAAATCATACATGCACTCTTTATGTATGTCCATAATAGAAATATACTTCTCTAGAGTTCTTTTTACATTTTTCTGCTTCTTTTGGATCCTATGGTTGGAGATCAAATTTTTTTGTTTAGATCTGTTTTTTTTTCATTAGAAACAAATGAAATTCCTCTTTTTCATTAAATGTCCATCTTCTTCCATGGAAGAAAATGCTCAGCTTAGCTGGGTAGTTTATTCTTGGTTGCATCCCAAGTTCTTTTGCCTTTCAGAATATCAGATTCCAGGCCCTTCGAGCTTTTATTGTGGAAGAAGCTAGATTTTGAGTGATCTTTATTGTGGCTCCTCTGTATCCCAATTGCTTTTTTTTTTTTTTGGGATGCTTGTAATATTTTTTTCGTAGCTTGATAGTTCTGAAATTTAGTCACAATATTTCTTGGAATTTTTATTTTTGGGTCTTTTTCAGTAGGTGTTCCATGAATTCTTTCAATAGCTGTTTTTACCTTCTGATTCTATTACATCTGGGCAGTTCTCTTTGAAGATTTCCTGTAAATTATTGTCTGGGCTCTTTTTTTAACATAATTTTCAGGAAATCCAATAATCCTCAGATTCTCTCTCCTAGATCTATCTTCCTGATCTGTTGTTTTTCCAAGCAGATCATTAACATTTTTTTCTATTTTTTTCATTTTGGGTGTGTTTTGCTTGACTGATTATGTGTCAATGAATCATTCATTTCTATTTGTTCATCTCTGATTTTTAATGAGTTATTTTCTTCATTAGCTTTTTTATTACTTCTTTTTTTATATGTCCAATTGAGTTTTTAAATGAATTGTTTTGCTCTATGGTATTTTTTCCCCTGAGTTATTTTCTTTTTCCAATTCACAAATCCTACTTTCCTGGGAGTTCTTTATCTTTTCCAATTCACATTTAAAGAAGTTGTTTTCTTTTTCCACTTTAACAATTTTTTTTTCTTTTACTTAATTATATGCCTTTTTCCTGCTCTCTTGCAGAGCTTCTCTTTCTTTTCCCCATTTTAGTTCTAGGTCCCTTTTAAGATCTTTTAAAATCTCTCCTAGGAGAGCCTTGTGTGATAGGGACCAGACTACATCCTACTTTGGGGTTTTGTCTGGAAACTGTCTGCTATTAATCTTCTTGAAATTAAAAATCTGTTCTCTTTCTGTATAAAATCTATCTATGCTTAGCATTCTCTTGTCTTTTTTACTCATTTTTTAAGCACTTATGGTCGGCCTTCAGGGCAAGGAAGAAACCAGCTTCCTCTGCAGAACAAGGATAGATAAATGGACAGTAGCTGTCCTGCAAATAGCTGCAATGAGGGCCGAGGTGAGGAAATGCCCTGGGAAGAGCCCCACAATGCAAGTGTCTCTGCCCTGGAAAGCCTGGTCACACTGCGGAACTTCTAATGCCTCAGGCAGAGCCCCTTCTTCTCCTTTGTGCAGCAATGTGACTGCCCTGTGCAAAAGCTCTGTGATGCAGAATGTGGCTGCACAACTGTGCTGTGGTCTGTGTTGAGTTACTTAGGTACTGATTGGGTGTAGCCACATCTTGTTAAATTCTGGTGTTTTTTGGAGTACAGTCTATCTTTGTCATTTGTGTAATTTTTCTGCTGATCCACTGCTTTGCAGCCAAGACAGAGCAGCCAACCTGTGGTAGAGTCCTCTCTGCAAATTCTCCCCACCCAGTGACTACCCTTGTCCTGGTCCACTCAATGTGGTAGCCTCTGTGTTCTGCCTCCCTGCCTGCACTGGTCTGCTCCCCCTAATCAGGACAATCTTTTCCTGGTGAACTTCCAGATTATCATTGGCTGGTAATTTGTTGTACTTCCAATACTCATGGATTTTTACCATTCAAGCACTATTTCTTTTCTTTTCTTTTCTTTTTAATTATGACTTTTTATTGGCAAGGTAATTTTTTTTACATTATCCCTTGTTTCTGTTCCGATTTTTCCCCTTCTTCCCTCCACCCGCTCCCCCAGATGGCAAGCAATTTTATACTTGTTAAATATGCCACAGTATATCCTACATACTATATTATGTGTGCAGAACTGAACAGTTCTCTTATTGCACAAGAAAAATTGGATTCAGAAGGTAAAAATAACCCAGGAAGAAAAACAAACAGGCAAACAGTTAACATTCATTTCCAAGTGTTCTTTCTTTGGATGTAGCTGCTTCTGTCCATCATTGATCAATTGAAAATGAGTTAGATCTTCTCTTTCTCAAAGAAATCCACTTCCATCGAAATACATGCTCATACAGTATAGTTGTTGAAGTATATAATGATCTCTTGGTTCTTCTCATTTCACTTAGCATAAATTCATTTTAGTCTCTCCAAACCTCTCTGTATTCATCCTGCTGATCATTTCTTAGAGAACAATAATATTCCATAACATTCATATACCACAATTTACCCAGCCATTCTCCAGTTGATGGGCATCCATTCATTTTCCAGTTTCTACCCACTACAAAAAGGGCTGTCACACACATTTTGGCACATACAGGTCCCTTTCCTTTCTTTAGTAACTCTTTGGGGTAAAAGCCCAGTAGTAGCACTGCTGGATCAAAGGATATGCACAGTTTGATAACTTTTTGGGAATAATTCTAGATTGCTCTCCAGAATGGTTGGATTCATTCACAACTCCACCAGCAATGCATCAGTGTCCCTGTTTTCCTGCATGCCCTGCAACATTCATCATTATTTTTTCCTGTCACCTTAGCCAATCTGACAGGTGTGTAGTGGTATCTCAGAGTTGTCTTAATTTGCATTTCTCTGATCAATAGTGATTTGGAACACTCTTTCATATGAGTGGAAATAGTTTCAATTTATCATCTGAAAATTGTCTGTTCATATCCTTTGACCATTTATCAATTGGAGAATGGCTTGATTTTTATAAATTTGAGTCAGTTCTCTATATATTTTAGAAATGAGGCCTTTATCAGAACCTTTAACTGTGAAGATGTTTTCCCAGTTTGTTGCTTCCCTTCTAATATTGTTTGCATTATTTTTGTTTGTACAAAGGCTTTTTAATTTGATGTAATCAAAATTTTCTATTTTGTGATCAGTAATGGTCTCTAGTTCATCTTTGGTCACAAATTTCTTTCTCCTCCACAAGTCTGAGAGATAAACTATTCTATGTTCCTCTAATTTATTTATAATCTCGTTCTTTATGCCTAAATCATGGACCCATTTTGACCTTATCTTGGTATATGGTGTAAAATGTGGGTTAATGCCGAATTTCTGCCATACTAATTTGCAGTTATCCCAGCAGCTTTTGTCAAATAAGAATTCTTCTCACAAAAGTTAGGATCTTTGCATTTGTCAAACACTAGATTGCTATAGTTGACTATTTTATCTTGTGAACCTAACCTATTACATTGATCAACTAATCTGTGTCTTAGCCAATAGCAAATGGTTTTGGTGACTGCTGCTTTATAATATAGTTTTAGATCAGTTACAACTAGGCCACCTGTATTTGATTTTTTTTTTCATTAATTCCCTTGAGATTCTTGACCTTTTGTTCTTCCATATGAATTTTGTTATTTTCTCTAGATCATTAAAATATTTTCTTGGAAGCCTGATTGGCATATCACTAAATAAATAGATTAGTTTAGGGAGTATTGTCATTTTATTATATTCGCTCGGCCTATCCAAGAGCACTTAATATTTTTCCAATTATTTAAATTTGACTTTATTTGTGTGGAAAGTTTTTTGTAGTTTTGCTCATATAATTCCTGACCTTCCTTTGGTAGATAGATTCCTAAATATGTTATGCTGTTGACAATTATTTTGAATGGAATTTCTCTTTGTATTTCTTGCTGTTGGCTTTTGTTGGTGGTGTATAAAAATGCTGAGGATTTATGGGGATGTATTTTGTATACTGCAACTTTGCTGAAGTTATGAGTTATTTCTAATAGCTTTTTAGTAGAATCTGTGGGGTTCTCTAAGTATACCATCATATCATCTGCAAAGAGTGATAGTTTGGTTTCTTCATTGCCTACTCTAATTCCTTTAGTCATTTTCTCCACTCTTATTGCCAAGGCTAGTGTTTCTAATACAATATTGAATAATAATGGTGATAGTGAGCAACCTTGCTTCATTCCTGATCTTACTAGGAAAGGTTCCAGTTTTTCCCCATTGCACATGATGCTTACTGATGGTTTTAAATATATGCTTCTGAGTATTTTAAGGAAAAGTCCATTTATTCCTATCCTCTCAAGTGTTTTTATTAGGAACTGATGTTGGATTTTATTAAATGCTTTTTCTGCATCTATTGAGATGATCATATGTTTTTTTTTTTTTTAGTTTTATTATAGATATAGTCGATTATGCTAATAGTTTTCCTAATATTGAACCAACCCTATATTTCTGGTATAAATCCTACTTAGTTATCCTGGGGATGATTTTCTGTAATCTTTTTGCCTAATATTTTATTTAAGATTTTAGCATCAATATTCATTAAGGGGATTGGTCTATAATTTTCTTTCTCTGTATTCAACCTACCTGGTTTAGATATCAGTACCATATCTGTGTTGTAAAAGGAATTTGGCAGGACTCCTTTAATCCCTATTTTTTCAAATAGTTTATATAGCATTGGAGTTAATTGTTCTTTAAATGTTTGGTAGAGTTTACATGTAAATCCATCTGGTCCTGGGGATTTTTTCTTAGCAAGTTGGTTAATAGTTGTTCTATTTCTTTTTCTAAAATGGGACTGTTTAGAATATTTACTTCTTCCTCTGTTAATCTGGGCAAGCTATATTTTTGAAAATATTCTTCCATTTCATTTAAGTTGTTCAATTTATTGGCATAAAGTTGAGCAAAATAACTCCTAATTATTGCTGTAATTTCCTCTTCTTTAGTGGCTAGTTCTCCCTTTTCATTTTAAGACCAACAATTTGAAGCTTTTGTAATAAGAGTTGAGAAAGAGATTAAAGGAATAAGAATAGGCAATGAGGAAAGCAAACTATCACTCTTTGCTGTTGATATGATGGTATACTTAGAGTACCCAAGAGATTCTACTAAAAAGTTATTAGAAACAATCCACATCTTTAGCAAAGTTGCAAGATACAAAATAAACCCACATAAGTCATCAGCATTCTTATATATCACTAACAAAACCCAACAGTTAGAGTTACAAAGAGAAATTCCATTTAAAATAACTACTGATTGTATAAAATATTTAGGAATCTATCTGCCAAGGGAAAATCAGAAACATTATGAGCAAAACTACAAAATACTTCACACACAAATTAAGTCTGATCTAACCAACTGGAAAAAAATATTAAATGCTCTTAGATTGTGTGAGCAAATATAATGAAGATGACAATACTATTTAAAGTAATATATTTATTTAGTGCTATATTAATCAGACTCCCAAAAAACTATTTTGATGATCTAGAAAAAATAACAACAAATTTCATAGAAAAAACAAAAGGTCAAGAATATCAAGGAATTAATGAAAAAAAATCAAATGAAGGTGGCCTAGCTGTACCAGATCTAAAATTATATTAGAAAGCAATGGTTACTAAAACCATCTGGTAGTGGCTACGAAATAGACTAATTGATCAATGGAATAGGTTAGGTTCAAAGGACCAAATAGCCAAGAACTTTAAAAATCTAGAGTTTGACAAACCCAAAGACCCCAGTTTTGGGGATAAAATGCATTATTTGACAAAAATTGCTGGGAAAATTGGAAATTAGTATGGCAGAAACTGGGCATTGACCCACACTTAACACCGTACACCTAGATAATGTCAAAATGGGTTCATGACCTAGGCCTAAAGAATGAGATGATAAATAAATTGGAAGAGCATAGGATAGTTTACCTCTCAGACCTGTGGAAGAGGAAGGAATTTATGACTAAAAAGAACTAGAAATCACTATTGACTACAAAATAGAAAAGTTTGATTATATCAACTTGAAAAATTTTTGTACAAACAAAACTAATGCAGACAAGATTAGAAGGGAGACAATAAACTGTGAAAACATTTTTACAGTCAAAGGTTCTGATAAAGGCCTCATTTCCAAAATATATAGAGAATTGACTCTAATTTATAAGAAATCAAGCCATTCTCCAATGGATAAATAGTCAAAGGATATGAACAAACAATTCTCAGATGAAGAAATTTAAAGTATTTCTAGCCATATGAAAATATTCTCTAAGTCATTATTAATCAGAGAAATGCAAATTAAGACAACTCTGAGATACCACTATATACCTGTCAGATTGGCTAGATTGACATAAAAAGATAATGCAGAATGTTGGAGGGGATGTGGGAAAACAGGGACAGTGATGCATTGTTGGTGGATTTGTGAATACATCCAGCCATTCTGGAGAGCAATTTGGAACTATACTCAAAAAGTTATCAAACTGTGAATACTCTTTGATCCAGCAGTGCTACTACTGGGCTTATACCCCAAAGAGATACTAAAGAAGGGAAAGGAACTTCTTTGTGCCAAAATATTTGTGGCAGCCCTGTTTGTAATGGCTAGAAACTAGAAAATGAATGGATGCCCATCAATGGGAGAATGGTTCAGTAAATTTTGGTATATGAATGCTATGGAATATTATTTTTCTGTAAGAAATAACAGCAGGATGAATACAGAGAAGTTTGGAGAGACTTAAATGAACTGATGCTAAGTGAAATGAGAAGAACCAAGAGATCATTATATACTTCAACAACTATACTGTATGAGGATGTATTTCAATGGAAGTGGATTTCTTTGACAAAGAGATCAACTCAGTTTCAATTTATCAAGGATGGACAGAAGCAGCTATATCCAAAGAAAGAACACTGGGAAATGAATTTAAACTGCTTGCCTTATTGTTTTTCTTCCCGGGTTATTTTTACCTTCTGAATCCAATTCTTCCTGTGCAACAAGAGAACTGTTTGGTTCTGCACACATATATTGTATCTACTTGTGGCATGTTTAACTTGTATAGTATTGCTTGCCACCTGGGGGAGGGGTTGAAGACAGGGAGGGGAAAAGTCAGAACAGAAGTGAGTGCAAGGGATAATGTTGTAAAAAATTTACCCAGGCATGGGCTCTGTCAATAAAACGTTATAATAAAAAAAAAAAAAAAAAAAAAAAAAAAGGCTAACAATTTGATTTTCCTCTTTCTTTTTTTAAATCAAATTTACTAAAGGTTTGTCTATTTTGTTGGTTTTTTCATAGAACCAATTCTTAGTTTTATTAATTAATTCAATAGTTTTTTTTTTTTTACTTTCAATTTTATTGATCTCTCCTTTTATTTTTAGAATTTCAAGTTTAGTCTTTGACTGGTGGTTTTTAATTTGTTTCTTTTCTAGCATTTTTAGTTGCAAGCCCAATTCATTGGCCTTCTCTTTCTCTATTTTATGCAAGTAGACTTCAAGAGACATGAAATTTCCCCTGATTACCGCTTTGGCTACATCCTACACATTTTGGTGTGACATCTCATTATTGTCATTTTTTTGGGTGAAGTTATTAATTATATCTATGATTTGCTGTTTCACCCAATCATTCTTTAGTTTGAGATTATTTAATTTCCAATTATTTTTTGGTCTATTTTTCCCTGGCTTTTTGTTGAATGATATTTTCATTGCATGGTGGTATGAAAGGGATGCATTTACTATTTCTGCCTTACTGCATTTGAGTTTGAGGTTTTTATATGCTAGTATATGGTCAATTTTTGTATAGGTTCCATGAACTGATGAGAAGAAAGTGTACTCCTTTTTGTCTTCATTTAATTTTCTCCAGAGATCTATCATATCTAACTTTTCTAGTATTCTATTTACCTCTTTGACTTCTTTCTTATTTATTTTGTAGTTTGATTTATCTAATTCTGAGAGTGCAAGGTTGAGATCTCCCACTATTATAGTTTTGCTCTCTATTTCTTCTTGCAACTCTCTTAATTTCTCTTTTAAGAATTAAGATACTACACCATTTGGTGCATATATGTTTAATATTGATATTGCTTCATTATCCATGCTACCCTTTAGCAAAATATAGTGCCCTTCCTTATCTCATTTAATTAGATCAATTTTTCCTTTTGGTTGATCTGAGCTCAGGATGTCTGTCCCTGCTTTTTTGATTTCAACTGAAACATAGTAGATTCTGCTCCAGCCTTTTACCTTTACTCTGTATGTATCTCCCTGCTTTAGGTGTGTTTCCTTTAAACAACATATTGTAGAATTCTGGCTTTTAATCCATTCTGCTAACTGCTTCCTCTTTATGGGGGTGTTTATCCTGTTCACATTTATGGTTAAAATGACCAATTCTGAATTATTTGAATCTTGTTAACCCCTGTTTATGCTTTTCTCCCTTCTTTCCCCCTTACCCTCTTCCCCAGTATTAAACTTGTGAGCACCACTTGCTTCTCAAAGCCCTCCCTTTTTAATATCTCTCTCCTTACCTCAGAGTTCCTCCCCCTATCTTACTCCTTTTCCTTTCAGATTCTGTATTCCCTTCTGCTTAGCTTATTCCTTCCCTTTTTACTTTTCCCTTCCCACTTTTCAATGAGGTGGGAGAAGCTTCACCATAAATTGAATATGTCTAAAATTTTTCTCTTTAAGTCAATTCTGATGGCAGTAAGATACACACTGTATTCATCCCCTTCCATTCTTTCTCTCAGATATAATAGGTTTCCTTTGCCTCTTCAGGAGAGGTAGTATCCCCAGTTTACCCATTTTCTGGTACAATGTCCTTTCCATCTCTAGTTTCTAGAACAAGGTATACATGTATTATTTATACATCTTTACAGCAGAAATATAATTCCCAAGATTTCCTTTTACCTTTTTAGGTTTCTCTTGGTTTCTATATTTGTAGATCAAACTTTTTGTTAAGTTCTGGTTTTTTCATCAAAAATAGGTGAAATTCGCTTATTTCCTTGAATGTCCATCTTCTTCTCTGGAAAAAGATGCTCATTCTGGCTGGGTAAGTTATTTTTGGTTGCATACCAAGTTCCTTAGCCTTTCAGAATATCATATTCCAAGCTCTTCGATCCTTCGGTGTGGACACTGCTAGATCCTTATTGTGGCTCCTCTATATTTGAATTGGTGTTTTCTAACTGCTTGCAGTATTTTTTCCTTTTTCTGGTAGTTCTGACATTTGACCACTATATTTCTTGGTGTTTTGAGTTTAGGATCCCTTTCAATAGGTGATCGATGAATTCTTTCAATGTCTATTTTGCCCTTTGTTTCTATGACTTCTGGGTCATTCTCTTTCATAATTTCCTGGAAAATAGTGTCCAAGCTCTTTTTTTCATCATATTTTTCTGGGAGTCCAATAATTCTTAGATTGTCTCTCCTAGATCTATTTTCCAGGTCTGTTGTTTTCCCAAGAAGGTATTTGTCGTTTTTGTCCATTGTTTCATTTTTTTGATTTTGCTTGACTAATGATTCTTGTTGTCTCCTTGAGTCATTCAATTCCATTTGTTTGATTCTGATTTTCTATGAAGTATTTTCTTCACTCACTTTTTAAATATCTTTTTCTAATTGTCCAATTGAGTTTTTAAGTGAGTTGTTTTGTTCTATGGAATTTTTTTTTTTCATTTTGCCAATTTTATTTTTAGAGAGCTATTTTCTGTTTCTAGTTCACTAATTCTATTTTTCAATGATTTGATTTCTTTATCCGTTCTGTCTTTAAATGAGTGGGATGACTTCTCCAGACTCTCTTGCCAAGCCTCCCTTTCCCTTTCCCATTTTTCTTCTAGCTCTCTTGTGAGAGCCTTTTTAATTTTTTTACGAGATTCATCTGTGCTGAGAACCAGATGACATCCTCCTTTGGGGATTCACCTGGAGACAGTCTGTTTTTAGTCTCCTCAGGGTTTAGAGTCTGCTCTCTATCCGTATAGAAGCTGTCAATGGTTAAGGTCTTTTTAAATTTTTTGCTCATTTTATCAGAGAAGAATCAAAGACAAACTAGCAAAGAAAAGAAGAAAAAAAAAACAAATCGAATCTGCTTTTTTTTGAGGGTGGGTGGGCTAGATGGTGTCATCGAGCTTTCTCTACAGACTGCGGGGGAAGCAGCTAGGCACTAACAGCACAAAGATGGCTGTGCTGTGCCTGCGCTCTGAGACTCTGAGATCATGCTGAGACACTGGGGGGAGGGGTGCCCAAGTCCAGAGAGATTCCAGCTGTTCAGGTTTGTATTCTTCACCCCCTGTGTTTTTAGCTTCTCTGCTGGCTTGCTGCCAGGGCAAAGCATCCAATTCTGTAGCAAAACTCTCCCTGCAGAGATGGCTGAGATCACACCCCATCCCCCTCTGGTCTGCTAGGCTGTGATCTGCCTGCAGTGCTCTTGCTACCACTGTCTGCCTTCAGCCTGTGCCTAATCTAAAACCTTACCCATCCTCGAGCAAAAACAGACCTTTCCTGGTGAATTTCAAGGATGTCTTGGTAATTATTTGTGAATTTTTTTTTAAGTCAAGCATTATTTCAGAGGCTTGTCATGAAATGAATTCTGAGAGAAAAAAGAAGCTTACGCAGCTGTGTGCCTTCTCTCTGCCATCTTGGCCAGAAGTCCTATCTGCAGCTCTGGAAAATGATATCTGTCTCTGGGGTAGAAAGAAAGGGCCAAGCACTATTTCTGAGGCTAAATAGTAGTGAAGGCAGAAGAGGAACTGAGAATGATGCGTGGGTCTTCTCTGCCATCTTGGCTCTGCCTCCAAGACAATTCTTAAAATTCAGACAAAATAGAATCTATTGAAAATATGAATAGACGTGTCATATAATTTACAGCTAAATTTCCAATTTCAACATACACACTGTTAGAAGTTATTGACTCAACCTTAGTTTATGAGATTCCTTAAATTTTAATTAAATATTCCAGACAAATTGAATTACAATATGGTTATTTTCCCATTTACACAAATTATTTCTTTTTTGTGAGCCAAGAAAAGGTTGAATTCCAGTTTTTATTGATAAGGCCCCCAGAAGTCTGACTCAATAACCCACAAGCTAGCTGTTGTTGACAGAGTTTTAAAGTAGCATTGAACTGCTTTTCTATTTTCCTAAAGTTCCAAAACTCTTAAATCTTCTGTCAACATTCTCAATGCAAATAGATTACAGTTTATTTATTCCTTTTACTGGGCTTTGATTTGAGCTCCTTTAAAACTGTTTTTGCTATCATATCTTAAATAACAAATTTCACTGAATTTAGTACATTTTCTTTCTCTCCCTCTCACCCCTTGTTCCATGTATCCCTGCTTCAGTCAGGGAAGGAGGGAAAGGGGAAGAAAAAAAAGAGAGACTCTTTTTCCTTTATATACTATCCTCCTAATCCTGAATTATAAAACCTAGCTTATCACCCTAATTTAGGTGAAGTTGCATCCAAATTATTTTACATACATGCATATACACACACAAATCATTTAACTTGACATTGGCATTGTATGTTGGGCACATCTAAAAACCCATATAACATTACCAAATATTAAGCAATGATATTCAATAAAGCAGTTAATCTTCACATAGAGTTTATTTTATGCTGAACACTTTTGCAATCATGCAGTCGTCACAATAACAATTGCTATTGCTCTTTGCAAATCAGAAAACTGGGCAAAGATAAAAACAATTTATCATAAATTACATAGCTAATACATTTATGCAGCTGAAACAGAGAATGGAAAGCTTATCAAATGCAGAGCCTGATTGGCTTTCTCACCTCACCTGCTTGGTGCTTCTGGGGAGATCTGGTTCTTCAGTTGAGGGACAGAACCTATTGAAGCTTGGGTCACTGTGCCAGGATACCCTTTTGATGATAGCTTCAGGTGTCAATGCTCAGGGAGTGCTGACCACGGGGCTTGATTCCCACTCCCTCAAACTGAGTTGGGGAGGTATTTGAGCAAGGTTCTGTGGGGTCCCCATGGCTGTTAATGTTTCTCCATATCTAAAGAAGAGGAAGAATTTGAGTTTCCCTACAGTTTTTCAGCATTGTCTTTTCTTAATCTTATCTGAGCTAATAGAGGAGCATGAACTATATCATCTTTTTAGCAATCCTCACAACTGAGGATACACTCAGAGTTATGGGGACTGGAGAAGGCTGAGGGATCAGAGTTGTGGCAAGGGTCCCTCAATACATTTTGGGTTGCTTTCCCAATGGAGCAAAAGTGTTAGCAAAAAGTTGCTATTTACTCTTTTTTTCTTTCAGAATGGAGTGAATTTCAGTTGCTTGGGATGCCTAGCTATAGGATTGAAGGAGGAAAATATGGGGGACTTACCTTGTCAAAGAGGGGATGAAACCAGGAGGGGGAGACTCTACCTGTACAGGGCCACTAAATGTTGAGGTTTAAAAGGGACCCAAAAAGTTAAAGTTGCAGACTGGTGTTGTGAGGTGTCTCAAAAAATTTGCCAGCTTGAACTTATCTCCAAGTCAAGGGGTAAAGTTAATTATAATTGTAATGCCAATTGAAGCAGACCAAGTTTCAAAACGATTTAGCAAGAACCAGGAGCAAGAAGATAAATTTGTAGGAAAAGAAAGAGAAATATGGTTCTTCACTGACATACTAATTTTGTGGCTTAGAGTTTTAGTCTGGCATGCACCTCAATATTGAATTTTATGGTTTAGAGGTGGGATTGAAGAGTAGTCTGGTATGCATCTCACCATTTGTTTCAGAAACCTTACTATCATTAACTAACAAACTGTTATCCAGCAGTCAGCAATTTTGCTAGGACTCTATTATAGTATACAGGAGACTTTTATGCTCATTGACAGATTGTTAGAGCAATAGTACTACTTAGGTCTTGGAGCCTTATCACTACTATATTTCCCCCTACAAGCTGTACTCTATCAATACCATTTTAAAAGAATTGAAAACTTACAGGTTCCTCCAAGTATCTTTGAAAATAATCCTGAAGCTTTAGAAAGTTCATTCCTCTACTCTGGAAGTAGGGTTTAATTTTAGCAAGAAGAAACTGCTCTGACACTCTAGAATCACAGGGTAAAGTAGAAATTGAAAGAAGACACTAATATCTTCCTGAATACTTTAAGGAATATTATCATCAAATTTTAGAGCACCCAGGTCAAGGAGAAAATACTGCAAGCAACCTGAAATAAACAATTAAAGTATAATGGAGCCACAGTCAGGTTAACATAATATTTAACTACTTCTATATTAAAGAACGGGATTGTGTGAAACATGAGATTCCAGATAGCAAAGCAGGAAGAATTACAAGAAAACTGGATATAATTTTTTGGGGAAGGGTCATGAATATTCAATGAAATAGAGGATTTTAAAGCATTTTTGATGGAAAATAAGAACTGAAAAGAAAATTTGACTTTCAAATACAAGGCTCTAGAGAACCAATAAAAAAGCAAACAGGAAAGGCAAATTTTAAGGGACTTAATGAGGTTAAGATTTTTATATCCCTACATGGAAAGGTCATACTTGTAACATAAGAAGTTCTCATTGCTTGGGCAGTTACACGAAGTATATATAAACATAGGGCACAGGTGTTAATTGAATGTAAAAAGAATAATATTAAAAATAAAATTAAGAGGTAAAAGAATATACTGGGTGAAAGGGAAAGGAAAGGTTGAATGGCATAAGTTGTCTCACAAAAAAGAGGTGACAATGGAAGGGAAGAAGGAGAAGTAAGTGGGACTGAGTGAACCTTACTCTCATCAGATTTGGCTCAAAGAGGGAATAACGTATACAATCAGTTGGGCATAGAAATGTAACATTTTATATTAAAGTAAAAGGGAAAGGGGATAATAAGTGAAGAGGAGTATATGATAGAGGGGAGGATAGATTGGTGAAGGGAATGGTCAAAAGCAAATCACTTTTGAGAAAGGACAGGGTAAAAGGGAAGAGAGTAGAATATGGTGAGGATGTAGAAAAATTTAGTTAGCAAAATAAAGGTGAAAAAATTGGGGGGCAAATTTCTCTGATAAAGGCCTCATTTCTCAAATACATAAAGAATTGAGTCAAATTAAAAATAAGAACAATTTCCCAATTGAGAATAAATAATGGAAAGCCATGATGAAATAATCTATCAGTCTATCTATCTATCTACATACACACATATTTTAGTATATACATGCATATATATATACATAACATATACATATATATATATAGAGAGAGAGAGATACACACAAATAGATAGATAGATACACACACACATACATATATGTGTGTGTATATTTGAAGTATATATATATATATATATATACATAACATATACATATATATATACATAACATATACATATATATATATAGAGAGAGAGAGATACACACAAATAGATAGATAGATACACACACACATACATATATGTGTGTGTATATTTGAAGTATATATATATATATATATACTTCATATGGAATAGGTTTACAAAAAGGACAAAAAAAGGAAAATTAAAAACAGTGAAGGGGTGTAATGTTCTCGTTTGATTTTCTGGAGGTCTTTGAGCAGCCTTCTTTCAGTAATCACCCCAAGAATAGCCAGGTGTTAAAGTCCAAATCCTTTATTATCTTCTTCACAATCCAGTTTCCCTGTCTGGGGCCTGGGCAAGCTTTCTTAGAGGCCTTCCGGATCAGCCTTGGTCTCAGCGAGGAGAGCAGGATGCCAGCCATCAAGAGGCTGATGAAGATGGAATGAATCTGTCTCTCCTTGGCTCCAAAAGCTTGAGTGCTTGTCTTCTCTGGCTCTGAGTCCCAGATTATATGTTATACACTGAGAATAAACCAATTATTATATCACTAGGAAACCATTATTTGTTGTAAGATTAAATCAATCATACTGAACTTAGAGAACTATTAAGCACCATGCTAAATAGCCATTGTCTTTATCAGTTCCACTGATTTAACACCTTGTAAGAATCCTTGTTTCAGAGTTCTGACCCATAACAAAGGGGATTTGGGAAAAATGATATATTGGTCTACTGCTAGTTCAACCATTTTATAGAGTAATCTGGAACTATGTCCAAAAGGCTAGCAATGTCACTATTAGGTCTATTGTCCAAAAAGTAATCTTTAAGAAAGGAAAAGGACCTATATGTGCAAAACATATTTATAGTAGCTCTTTCCTGGGGGAAAAGAATTGAGATTGATAGATTGTTCATCAATGAGAAATTATGTTATATGGTTATGATGGAATATTATTGAGTTATAAGAAATAACAAGCAAGGTGCTCTTAAAAAAACAGATAAAAAACAAACAAATCCTGGAAAATCTTCCAATAGCTGGTGTGATGTCAAATGCATTGTGTTCAAAGTAACAATAATATAACATGATCAGCTATGAACATCTTAGCTGTTCTCAGCAATAAATGATCCAAGACAATGCTGAAGGATTTACAATGAAAAAAAATTTATCCATTCCCAGAGAAACAACTGATAGTATCTGAATACAGTTTGAAATGCAGTTTTTAAACTTTTGTTCAGTTTTTTTATCTGTTTTCTTTTATAACAGCCTATTATGGAACTATTTTATATGATTACACATGGATAAATTATATCATATTGTCTCCTCAGTAAGAGGCAGTGGGTAGGGCAAAAAGAGAATTTAGAACGCAAAGATTTTAAAAATTAAATTTAAAAATTGTTTTTACATGTAACTGGAGAAAAATAAAATCCTAAAGGAATTGTTAAAGAAATACAAATTTTTAAAGAGAAAAATAATTTCTTAATGAATATTATGTCAGTGGTAAAAACAAAAATTGCAAATATTAAAAGTACAACATATAATTAGAAAAATTCCATACCATTATTTTAATAGATAATTACTTTTTAAATTATTATTCCATCAAAAATGTGTTGAAACATTATAGAATACCATGAAAATGTCACATTAAAAATAGGTACATTTGTTTCAATATCCCATTGTAATTGGGAAGCATAAAATACATATTTGATTGAAATATGCTCAACTATGGGATACACTGAAGAATCAGAAACAAAACTTCTCCCCTGACAAAAGTAAATGCCTGCTACTTATAATCTTAGTAAATTTTACAATTACAAGATACAACAAATTTATACTAATTATATTATGGCAATAATTCACCTATAAATTTCTATAAATATCTCGTTATAGTTCAATCAAATGTTTGAGTAGTGTATTGGAAAGTCATATTGTATTACCACAAAAACTTTCAGGGAAAATGTAGATATCAATTCATTATAAATTATTCTTTCTAATATTGTAGGACAGAATTGAGCCCACTTTGTGAAAATTCCAAAATATAGGTTTTCTTACCATGTAGGGAAAGGCTTCCTCTTTAATATTGCCATAAAATGGAATGGACGTAGATTTCCCATAAAAAAATGTCTTATAGGAAATTCTCAATAAGCCATTATCAGAAACAAAATAGAGGAAAATCATTTTGGCGGTAAATGTATTAAATGGATACTGAAATTTAAGAAATTGTCATATTCTTTAATAATCTCCCTTTCCCCTCCTTCGAATCTAGTCATTGCATTAAGAAAAAAATGTATAATATGTATATGTGTATTAGATACGACACAATTATAATGCTAGACTTTTTCTTCATTTTTCCCAGAAATTATGTAATATTTAAGTAAAATTTAAAAAATAAAAATCTGAAATGAATTCACTGCAAAGTATAAGTACCTTAAAGTAATATATTTGAACTCAATCTCTAAGCATGAAGTTAACTCTGAAGGATAGCCATATCTTGTTAGCCAAGCCAGATAAAAATATTAAGATGTTTAAATTGTGATTTTGAAATCAAAGCTTTCCTATTACACTAAAACATCTGCTATTAAATATATTTTTCAATGATCTGTTACTTTCAAGAGGCAAATTTTAATTCTGAGTATGCTTTAAGTAACATTGAGAATTTTCAAAGGAACCTAAGTAGATTTTTACCTAGGCTCTCTCAAAGAAAAAATAATTTCTAGAAAAAAAATTCGTCACATTTAACTCTTCCTATCTAACCACTGTTTTTCAGCAATAAAAAATGATTTTATGGGGCTAGACACGTATTATGTTTTTTTTTAATTTAATTTTATTTTATAATAACTTTATATATTTTTAAATAACTTTTTGTTGATAGAACTCATGCCAGGGTAATTTTTTACAGCATTATCCCTTGCATTCACTTCTGTTCTGATTTTTCCCCTCCCTCCCTCCACCCCTTCCCCCAGATGGCAAGCAGTCCTTTACATGTTGAATGGGTTGCAGTATATCCTAGATACAACGTATGTGTGCAGAACCGAACAGTTTTCTTGTTGCACAGGGAGAATTGAATTCAGAAGGTATAAATAACCCAGGAAGAAAAACAAAAATGCAAGCAGTTTATATTCATTTCCCAGTGTTCTTTCTCTGGGTGTAGCTGCTTCTGTCCATCTTTGATCAATTAAGGCTCTCTTTATCAAAGAGATCCATTTCCATCAGAATACATCCTCAAACAGTATCATTGTTGAGGTATATAATGATCTCCTGGTTCTGCTCATTTCATTCAGCATCAGTTCATGTAAGTCTCGCCAGTCCTCTCCATATTCATCCTGCGGGTCATTCCTTACAGAACAATAATGTTCCATAACGTTCATATACCACAATTTACTCAACCATTCTCCAATTGATGGGCATCCTTTCATTTTCCAGCTTCTAGCCACTACAAACAGGGTAGCCACAAACATTTTGGCACATACAGGTCCCTTTTCTTTCTTTAGTATCTCTTTGGGGTATAAGCCCAGTAGAAACACTGCTGGATCAAAGGGTATGCACAGTTTGATAACTTTTTGAGCACAGTTCCAAATTGCTCTCCAGAATGGCTGGATGTGTTCACAATTCCACCAACAATGTATCAGTGTCCCTGTTTTCCCACATCCCCTCCAACATTCCACATTATTTTTCCCTGTCTTTCTAGCCAATTTGACAGATGTGTAGTGATATCTCATAATTGTCTTAATTTGCATTTCTCTGATTAATAATGATTTGGAGCATATTTTCATATGTCTATAAATAGTTTCAATTTCTTCGTCTGAGAATTGTCTGTTCATATCCTTTGAACATTTATCAATTGGAGAATGGTTTGATTTCTTATAGATTAGAGTCAATTCTCTATATATTTTGGAAATGAGGCCTTTATCAGAACCTTTGATTGTAAAAATGTTTTCCCAGTTTATTGTTTCCCTTCTAATCTTGTTTGCATTTGTTTTGTTTGTACAAAAACTTTTCAATTTGATATAATCAAAATTTTCTATGTTGTGGTCAATTGTGATCTCTAGTTCTTCTTTGGTCATAAATTCCTCCCTCTTCCACAGGTCTGCGAGCTAAACTATCCTATGCTCTTCCAATTTATTTATTATCTCATTCTTTATGCCTAGGTCATGAATCCATTTTGATCTTATCTTGGTGTACGGTGTTAAGTGTGGGTCAATGCCTAGTTTCTGCCATACTGATTTCCAATTTTCCCAGCAATTTTTGTCAAATAATGCATTCTTATCCCAGAAACTGGTGTCTTTGGGTTTGTCAAACATTATATTATTAAAGTTATTGGCTATTTTGTCCTTTGAACCTAACCTATTCCATTGATCAACTAGTCTATTTCTTAGCCAATACCAGATGGTTTTAGTAACTGCTGTTTTATAATATAATTTTAGATCTGGTACAGCTAGGCCATCTTCATTTGATTTTTTTTTCATTAATTCCCTTGAAATTCTTGACATTTTGTTTTTCCATATGAACTTTGTTGTTATTTTTTCTAATTCATCAAAGTAGTTTTTTGGAGTCTGGTATAGCGCTAAATAAGTAGATTAATTTAAGTAGTATTGTCATCTTTATTATATTTGCTCGCGCAACCCAAGAGCATTTAATATTTTTCCAGTTGGTTAGATCAGACTTAATTAGTGTGGAAAGTGTTTTGTAGTTTTGCTCATAAAGTTTCTGATTTTCCCTTGGCAGATAGATTTCTAAATATTTTATACAATCAGTAGTTACTTTAAATGGAATTTCTCTTTGTAACTCTAACTGTTGAATTTTGTTAGTGATATATAAGAATGCTGATGACTTATGTGGGTTTATTTTGTATCTTGCAACTTTGCTAAAGATGTGGATTGTTTCTAATAACTTTTTGGTAGAACCTCTGGGGTTCTCTTAGTATACCATCATATCATCAGCAAAGAGTGATAATTTGGTTTCCTCATTGCCTATTCTTATTCCTTTAATCTCTTTCTCAACTCTTATTGCCAAAGCTAGCATTTCTAATACAATATTAAATAGTAACGGTGATAGTGGGCAACCTTGTTTTACTCCTGATCTTATTGGGAATGGTTGCAGTTTGTTCCCGTTACTATAATAACTTTATATTGACAGAATCCATGCCAGGGTAATTTTTTTTACAACATTATCCCTTGCACTCGCTTCTGTTCCGATTTTTCTCCTCCCTCCCTCCATCCTCTCCCCAAGATGGCAAGCCGTCCTATATATGTTAAATATGTTGCAGTATATCCTAGATACAATATATGTTTGCAGAATCGAACAGTTCTCTTGTTGCACAGGGAGAATTGGATTCAGAAGGTAAGAACAACTCGGAAAGAAAAACAAAAATGAAAATAGTTCACATTTGTTTCCCAGTGTTCTATCTTTGGGTGTAGCTGCTTCTGTCCACCATTTATCAATTGAAATTGAGTCTTTGTCAAAGAAGTCCACTTCCATCAGAATACATCCTCATACAATATTGTTGTTGAAGGGTAAAGTGATCTCCTGGTTCTGCTCATTTCACTTAGCATCAGTTCATGTAAGTCTTTCCAAGGCTCTCTGTATTCATCCTGCTGGTCATTTCTTACAGAACAATAATATTCCATAACATTCATATACCACAATTTACCCAGCCATTCTCCAATTGATGGGCATCCATTCAATTTCCAGTTTCTAGCCACTACAAAGAGGGCTGTCACAAATATTTTGGCACATATAGGTCCCTTTCCTTTCTTTAGTATCTCTTTGGGGTATAAGCCCAATAGAAACACTGCAGGATCAAAGGGTATGCACAATTTGGTAACTTTTTGGGCACAATTCCAGATTGCTCTCCAGAATGGTTGGATTCGTTCACAACTCCACCAACAATGCATTAGTGTCCCTGTTTTCCCGCATCCCCTCCAACATTCATCATTATTTTTTCCTGTCATCTTAGCCAATCTGACAGGTGTGTAGTGATACCTCAGAGTTGTCTTAATTTGCATTTCTCTGATCAATAATGATTTGGAACACTCTTTCATATGAGTGGTAATAGTTTCAATTTCATCATCTGAAAATTGTCTGTTCATATCCTTTGACCATTTATCAACTGGAGAATGGCTTGATTTCTTATAAATTTGAGTCAGTTCTCTATATAGTTTGGAAATGAGGCCTTGATCAGAACCTTTAACTGTGAAGATGTTTTCCCAGTTTGTTGCTTCCCTTCTAATCTTGTTTGCATTCGTTTTGTTTGTACAAAGGATTTTTAATTTGATATAATCAAAATTTTCTATTTTGTGATCAGTAATGGTCTCTAGTTCATCTTTGGTCACAAATTTCTTTCTCCTCCACAAGTCTGAGAGATAAACTATCCTATGTTCCTCCAATTTATTTATAATCTTGTTCTTTATGCCTAAGTCATGGATCCATTTCGATCTTATCTTGGTATATGGTGTTAAGTGTGGGTCCATGCCTAATTTCTGCCATACTAATTTCCAGTTATCCCAGCAGTTTTTATCGAATAATGAATTCTTATCCCAAAAGTTGGGATCTTTGGGTTTGTCAAACACTAGATTGCTATAGTTGACTATTCTGTCTTGTGAACCTAACCTTTTCCACTGATCAACTAATCTATTTCTTAGCCAATACCAAATGGTTTTGGTGACTGCTGCTTTATAATATAATTTTAGATCAGGTATAGCTAGGCCACCTTCATTTGATTTTTTTTTTCATTAATTCCCTTGAGAGTCTCGACTTTTTATTGTTCCATATGAATTTTGTTGTTATTTTTTCTAGATCATTAAAATATTTTCTTGGAAGTCTGATTGGTATAGCACTAAATAAATAGATTAGTTTAGGGAGTATTGTCATCTTTATTATATTCGCTCGGCCTATCCAAGAGCACTTAATATTTTTCCAATTATTTAAGTCTGACTTTATTTGTGTGGAAACTTTTTTGTAATTATGTTCATATAATTCCTGACTTTCCTTTGGTAGGTAGATTCCCAAATATTTTATGATATCAACAGTTATTCTGAATGGAATTTCTCTTTGTATCTCTTGCTGTTGGATTTTGTTGGTGATGTATAAAAATGCTGAGGATTTATGGGGATTTCTTTTGTAGCCAGCTACTTTGCTAAAATTTTGAATTATTTCTAATAGTTTTTTAGTAGAATATCTGGGGTTCTCTAGGTATACCATCATATCATCTGCAAAGAGTGATAGTCTGGTTTCCTCATTGCCTACTTTAATTCCTTTAATATCTTTCTCGACTCTTATTGCCTAGGCTAGTGTTTCTAATACAATATTAAATAATAATGGTGATAGTGGGCAACCTTGCTTCACTCCAGATCTTACTGGGAAGGATTCCAGTTTTTCCCCATTGCATATGATGCTTACTGATGGTTTTAAATATATGCTCCTGACTATTTTAAGGAAAAGTCCATTTATTCCTATGCTCTCAAGTGTTTTTATTAGGAATGGTTGTTGGATTTTATCAAATGCTTTTTTCTGCATCTATTAAGATGATCATATGGTTTTTGTTTGGTTGGTTATTGATATAGTCAATTATGCTAACAGTTTTTCTAATATTGAACCAGCCCTGCATTCCTGGTATAAATCCTACTTGGTCATAGTGTATTATCCTGGGGATGATTTTCTGTAATCTTTTTGCAAATATTTTATTTAAGATTTTAGCGTCAATATTCATTAGGGAGATTGCTCTATAATTTTCTTTCTCTGTTTTCAACCTACCTGGTTTAGGTATCAGTAACATGTCTCTGTCATAAAAGGAGTTTGGTAGGACTCCTTCAATCCCTATTTTTTCAAATAGTTTATTTAGCATTGGAGTTAATTGTTCTTTAAATGTTTGGTAAAATTCACATGTAAATCCATCTGGTCCTGGGGATTTTTTCTTAGGGAGTTGGTTGATAGTTTGTTCTATTTCTTTTTCTGAGATGGGACTGTTTAGGATATTTACTTCTTCCTCTGTTAGTTTGCGCAAGCTATATTTTTGGAGGTATTCTTCTATTTCATTTAAGTTGTCAAATTTATTGGCATAAAGTTGGGCAATGTAACTCCTAATTATTGCTCTAATTTCCCCTCCATTAGTGCGAGTTCTCCCTTTTCATTTTTAAGACTAACAATTTGATTTTCCTCTTTCCTTCTTTAAATCAGATTTACTAAGGGTTTGTCTATTTTGTTGTTTTTTTCATAGAACCAACTCTTAGTTTTATTAATTAATTCAATAGTTTTTTACTTTCAATTTTATTGACCTCTCCTTTTATTTTTAGAATTTCAAGTTTAGTATTTGACTGGGGGTTTTTAATTTGTTCCTTTTCTAGCATTTTTAGTTGCAAGCCCAATTCATTTAGCTTCTCTTTCTCTATTTTATAAAAATAGGCCTCTAGAGATATGAAATTTTCCCTTATTACCGCTTTGGCTGTATCCCATACATTTTGGTATGATGTCTCATTATTATCGTTTTCTTGGGTGAAATTATTAATTATGCCTATGATTTGCTGTTTCACCCAATCATTCTTTAGTATAAGATTATTTAGTTTCCAATTATTTTTTGGTCTACTTTCCCCTGGCTTTTTGTTGAATATAATTTTCATTGCATCGTGGTCTGAAAAGGATGCATTTACTATTTCTGCCTTACTGCATTTGAGTTTGAGGTTTTTATGTCCTAATATATGGTCCATTTTTGTATAGGTTCCATGAACTGCTGAAAAGAAAGTGTACTCCTTTCTGTCCCCATTACATTTTCTCCAGAGATCTATCATATCTAACTTTTCTAGTATTCTATTTACCTCTTTGACTTCTTTCTTATTTATTTTGTGGTTTGATTTATCTAAATCTGAGAGTGCAAGGTTGAGATCTCCCACTATTATAGTTTTGCTGTCTATTTCTTCTTGCAGCTCTCTTAATTTTTCTTTTAAGAAATTAGATGCTACACCACTTGGCACATATATGTTTAATAGTGATATTGCTTCATTATACATGCTACCCTTTAGCAAGATATAGTGCCCTTCCTTATCTCTTTTAATTAGATCAATTTTTGCTTTAGCTTGATCTGAGATCAGGATGGCTACTCTTGCCTTTTTGACTTCAACTGAAACATAGTAGATTTTGCTCCAGCCTTTTACCTTTAATCTGCATGTATCTCCCTGCTTCAGATGTGTTTCCTGTAAACAACATATTGTAGGATTCTGGCTTTTAATCCATTCTGCTAACAACTTCCTCTTTATGGGGGAGTTTACCCCGTTCACATTTATGGTTAAAATGACCAATTCTGTATTACTTGCCATCTTGTTAACCCCTGTTTATGCTTTTCTCCCTTCTTTCCCCTTTCCCCCCCTTCCCAGTATTAAGCTTGTGAGCACCACTTGCTTTTCACACCCCTCCCTTTTTAGTATCTCTCCTCCCCCCCGCCTTAGATTTCCTCCCCCTATCTTACCTCTTTCTCTCCCCATTTCCGTATTCCCTTCCGCTTAGCTTATTCCTTCCCTTTTCAATTTTCCCTTCTCACTTTTCAATGAGGTGGGAGAAGTTTCACTATGAATTAAATATGTCTAAATTTTTTCTCTTAAAGCCAATTCTGAAGGCAGTAAGATACCCACTATATTCATCCCCCTCCATTCTTTCTCTCAGATATAATAGGTTTCCTTTGCCTCTTCATGAGATGTAGTACTCCCACTTTACCCTTTTTCTGGTACAATGTCCTTTCCACATCTAGTTTCTAGAACAAGGTATACATGTATTCTTTATACCTCTTTATATCAGAAATATAGTTCCCAAGATTAATCTTTACCTTTTTAGATTTCTCTTGAGTTCTATATTTGTCGATCAAACTTTTTGTTAAGTTCTGGCTTTTTCATCAGAAATAGATGAAATTCGCTTACTTCATTGAATGTCCATCTTCTTCCCTGGAAAAAGATGCTCATTCTAGCTGGGTAAGTTATTTTTGGTTGCATACCAAGTTTTTTAGCCTTTCGGAATATCATATTCCAGGCCCTTCGATCCTTTAATGTGGATGCTGCCAGATCCTGGGTGATCCTTATTGTGGCTCCTCGATACTTGAATTGCGTTTTTCTAGCTACTTGCAATTATTTTCCTTCATCTGTGGGTTCTGGCATTTGGCCACTATATTCCTTGGTGTTTTGATTTTAGGATCCCTTTCAGTGGGTGATCGATGATTCTTTCAATGTCTATTTTATCCTCTGTTCCTATGACTTCTGGGCAGTTCTCTTTGATAATTTCCTGGAAAATAGTGTCCAGGCTCTTTTTTTCATCATGCTTTTCTGGGAGTCCAATGATTCTCAGATTGTCTCTCCGGGATCTGTTTTCCAGATCTGTTGTCTTCCCCAGAAGGTATTTCACATTCTTTTCCATTGTTTGATTTTTTTTTGGATTTGCTTGACTGATTCTTCTTGTCTCCTCGAGTCATTCAATTCCAATTGTTCGATTCTGATTTTTAATGAAGTGTTTTCTTCAGTCACTCTTTTAAAATCTTTTTCTAATTGTCCCATTGAGTTCTTTTGTTCTGTGGAATTTTTTTCCATTTTGCCAATTTTGTTTTTTAGAGAGCTATTTTCTGTTTCCAGTTCACTAATCCTATTTTTCAAGGATTTTCTTTCTTTTTTTTTTTTTTAATAATTTTTTATTGATAGAATGCATGCCAGGGTAATTTTTTACAGCATTATCCCTTGCATTCATTCTGTTCTGATTTTTCCCCTCCCTCACTCCACCCCTTCCCCCAGATGGCAAGAGTCCTTTACATGTTGAATGGTTTGCAGTATATCCTAGATACAATATATGTGTGCAGAACTGAACAGTTTTCTTGTTGCACAGGGAGAATTGAATTCAGAAGGTATAAGGATTTTATTTCTTTATCCAGTCTCTCTTTAACTGAGTGGGATGACTTCTCCAGACTCTCTTGCCAAGCCTCCCTCTCCTTTTCCCATTTTTCTTCTAGCTCCTTTGTGAGAGCCTTTTAAATTACTTCTATGAGGTTCATCTGTACTGAGGAACAGATGATCTCCTCCTTTGGGGATTCACCTGGGGACTGTCTGTTTTTAGTCTCCTCAGGGTTTAGAGTCTGCTCTCTTTCTGTATAGAAGCTGTCAAGGTTTAAAATCCTCTTCAGTTTTTTGCTCATTATGTGAAAGAATCAAAGAAAAACTAGCAAAAAGAGAAAAAGAAATCACCCCTAATTTGATGTCTGTTTTTTGTGGGGAGGGGCTGCATGGTATTACCAAGCTTCCTCTACAGACTGTGGCGGGGAGGGGAGAGGCAGAGTGAGGCACTAGCCCTACTGTGCTGCGCCTGCGCTCTGAGATCCCAGAGCGTGCTGAGTCGCTGTGGGGGGGTGGGGGGTGTGTGGCCAGGTCCCAAGAGACTCCAGGTGTTCAGGTTTGTATTCTTCACCCCCTGTGTTTTTAGCTTCTCTGCTAGGCTGCTGGCTTGCTGCCAGGGCAAAGTATCCAAACCTGTAGCGAAGCTCTCCCCTCAGAGAAGGCTATCACACCCCACCCCCTCTCCAGTCTGCTCGGCTGTGAGCCGCCTTCGTGCTCTCAGCTGCCTGCCCGCACCCTGTGCCCGATCCAAAACCGTCCTAGCCCTCACGCAAAAACAGAGCTTTCTTGGCGAATCTCAAGGATGGCTTCTCTTGGTAACTATGTGTGGGGTTTTTTCAGTAAAAGCATCAATTCAGAGGCCGCCATACTATGTTTTTTATTTTGTGGTTTCTGCAGTATATTATGTAAACAGGATACAAATGTTTCACAACATATAAGGAAAACATGAGGTTATTAGGTTATTAAGTTTTAAATTGAAATGAATTTATCTAACAAGAATTCAATTACACAATTTTTACAGCATTGAACAAAGGATTTGGATTTCAATTTTTGAAAAATTATCACTTGGACTGATGGGATATAGTGCTATATATTCTCTTGCTGCATCCTTCTTACTTTTACTATTTTATTTCAAAATTCAATTTTTCTCTGAAAATATATATGCACCCATAAGTATTCTGCTTCTGTAGATGACTTGTAATTTTTTTGACATAACTAAGAACATATGTATGACTTACTAGAATTATGATATCAACATATATAGTGTTTTAGGCAAATGTTTAAAAAAATCCAACTATTTTTAAAAGATGCTGCATTATAAAATGCATTATTTTTCTTTAGTCAATTATAGTAGAAACTAATCCATGCTTGATTTGAGTTTAACTTCTGTCTTTTGTATTTATAAGGTATGGTTTAATACAAAGATAAGGTTGCAGATTGTTTCCCTCCAGCTACTTCATGTCAAGCACAAAATTAATTATATATGTGCTAGCAGATGCTACAAATAAGCATTTTAAAAAAAGCAACAATCCATCTAAACTAACCTACCAAAATGAATCTTACTAAATATTACATCTTATTTTCATTCCTTCCTTAAGCAGTTCTGTGTATATCATTATACACAACATTGATTTATAATTTTGCTGTATTTTAGTTTTGATGGAATTTAAATTTCTTTGTTTAAATCATATTCTAGAGTAGGTTCCATTCAATTATTATTCTTTTTGTGTTAGGAATAATAAAAAATGGCGTCTCGAGTCTGTGTTCTCATAATATTTTTGCCACCTTATTAACTAAGATACTGAAAAAAAAGTGAGCATTTTCTCATCTGTAAAATGTGAAATAGGAGTACATAATCTCCACAGCTCTTTCTATATATATATATATATATATATATGTATATATATATATATATATATATTCTACAGAAAAAATTATTATTAACTTTTGATTCTAAAGAAGTAATATAATCAATGTTTTATATTAGGAACTTCTTGGTAAAAAATTTTTAAATTTACTTTATATTTTTAAAATACCTTATCAGGGGTTATTGGCATGGGAAGTCCATAAAACAGAAGTATTTACTTGGATTTTAGTACCCAGGAGCCACCTCTCTCTGTTCATCCATCCATTTTCATTGTCCATAACAGTACACAATTAATTTTAATAACTCCTTTTACAGGCTGGCCTCAAGAGTGCTTATTTTCTAAAATTCATTGGCCATATTTTAGATCATATTATAATCACTTGAAATTATTTTACCTTTCACATTATATTATAATAACAAATTTCCCTCATTCCGCCCATCTTACTTGTCATTTCCTTTGGTGTCTTTTCTCCTATTTATCCTTCATTACTCTATTTCTTCTTCCTGCATGCTTTTTGTTCCTTCTTTATCTTTCTTTAGTTCTTTTATTTCTTTTTTTCTTCCTTATTTTCTCTCTTTACTCTCCTTTCTTTCTTTTTGTTCTTTCTTCATTGCTTCTTATTTAGGTTCCTTCCTCTACCCTTCTCCTCTCTGTTACAAATATTTATTACATGTCTGCTTTGCAGTGTTGGACTTAAGTACTGACCAATATATTATGTTCAGATAAAGCATTATCTTTGTTGTCATGAGGTGTTCATTCAAATATGAGAATCAAAGATAATAAGAGAACTATGACAATTCATCATAATTGGATAAATGCATTTAGAAAGTTATAAAAAGAAAATTGTATATGAATTTTTGGAGAAAAGTGTTATTGTTGTTTAATCAACTTTGAGATAAAAGATTACATGAAGGAGGGACATATCTGTGCTTTTTGGAACATGGATAAGAATTAAACAAAATAAATCAGAGAATGATGGCTTTCTAAGAACAGTAATTTTTTATCAAATTTTGATCATGGAGCAGACACCATTCATGAAAATTTTTAAAGAACAGCATACAATCAATCCTTGGCTAGAAGAGAATGAAAAAGAAACTAATAAGCATTTATATGGTACCGCTTATATGTCAGGCACTGTGTTTAGTGCTTACAAATATTATCTCATTTGATCTTCATGAGATCTCTGGGAAGCAAGAATAATATTATCCCCATTTTAGAATTTCAGAAACTGCAAACAAATGCTAAGTGACATGTCCAGAATTCATATACAAGTGTCTAAGGCTGAATTTTAATTCAAATCTTGCTGACTTCAGTAAGTACTTTAACCACTGTGCCACCAAGCTTCATCTAGGGCTTACAATTAACCTATTGTTAATATCACATGTTATCAGAATAACATGTGATAAAGCTAGAAAGATTAGGGAGTACCAGTTTATGGTATCAACCATGATAAATTTAGCTCTTCTCAGCAATGCAGTAAACTTGGGGTGGAAAATGCCTTTTATGTCCAGAGAAATAATTAGGGAATTGAATGTGGATCAAAGCATACTATTTTTACCTTTTTCGCTTCCTTGCTTTTTCTTTCTTGTAGTTTGTCCCTTTTGGTCTGATTTTTTTTTTCCTTTTATAAAGTGACTATTATGGAAATATGTTTAAAATGATTGTGTATATATAAATATCAAAATATCAAAATGCTGTCTTGGTGAGGGAGGAGAAGACAAAAGATAGGGAGAAACTGGAGCTCAAAATTTTACAAAAATCAATGTTGAAACTATCTTCACATGTAAATTAAAGATTTACATTTACATTTACAATGATTGACAGACCTTAGATTTTTGTAGCAAAAAGATCAGATATTAATAGAAAATTTGACATAACCCAGGTAATATATAAGGTTAAGATCAGATCAGAATGTAGGAATGATAGTACTGGAATCTTATTCTCATAAGATCTATATTAAAGAGGAAACAAAATATCAATCAAAATTTATAAATAAATAAAAGTATAAGAGAACAAGATAAGGAGGTGAGATTAAAAAGGTGTATAGATCGAAATTTAGCAAGTTGGGAGAAGAAGAAAAAGGAGGGACCTTTAAAAGAGTGAATAGAAAAATGAAAAGGAGGGTAAGAAGGGGGAAAGCAAGAGTTTTATTAAAAAGGTATGGGATTAGTAGGTAGTAGTTAGAAGTAATATAGAGGACAAATAGTACAAAAAGTGAGGCTGAAAAGGACAATAGTGATGAAAAATATGATGGAGGGAAGTCCACAAATACTAATTATAACTTTGAATGTAAATGGGATGACTTCATCCATAAAACATAAAGAAATAGCCAATGGATTAGAAATCAGAATCTGATGACATGCTACATATAGAAAACACATTTTAAAATGATATACATAAAGTTAAAATAAAGGATTGGAGTAGAATATATCAAAACCTTCTGTTACTGGCTAAGAAGTAAATAAATAGATCAGTAGAACAGAATAGACGTATTCTACAGCAGCAAACATATAGCAACCCAGTGTTTAACCAGTGTAAAGACTTAACTTTTGGGGATACAAATTTATTATTTGGCAAAAAAAAAAACACTATTTACTAGATAAGGTCCAAAAGGACCCATGAGCTAGATTTAAAGGGAGATAATACAAGAAAATTTGAAGAACATGGAACATATTATGTAACAGACTTATGGAGAGATGAATAATTTATGAACAAACAAAATAGTGTTGTGAGATGTAAAATACATAATATCTATTACAACAAATACGTTTTGTTCAAATATAACTATTAGATTGCCTAACATTGTAGAAGAAAATGACAAACTTTGGAGAGGATGTGGAAAAATTGGGACCTTTATTCATCCTTGGTGACGTGTGAACTGATGCAATCATATTTGAAGAGAGGTTTGGAATTATGCCTAAAGATGTAAACTAAATCCTTTGTCACAGAAATATCCCTAGTAAGTCTGTTTCCTAAATTAATTAAGAAAATTGGAAAAATATTATGAAATATTTGTAGTAACTCATTATTGTGGAGGTGAGAAAAAATGGAAATTACAGGGATGTCCATTAACCAGGAATTGACTAAAACAATTATGGTATATGTATGTGATGACATATTCTGCTAAAAAAAATGAGCAGGACCAAAAGAACTTTGTATAAAATAATAACAGTATTGTTTTAAGAACAACTTTGAGCAACCAAGTCAATTTGATTATTACAAATACCCAAATTAACCACAAAAATCATATGAAAAAAATGTGGTTTGAATCCAGAAAAAAAAAAAAAAAAAACAGATGCATATGCATGGACACATGCATGGACATGTGTATGTATATGTGTATATGTATAGATGTGTATATGTGAGTATATGAACACAAACAGTTTTGGATGTAATGGTAATCAACTCAATGTTTGAAGTGGGATGGTTACATGAAAACTTTGCTGTATATTTTAAAGAAGTAATAAGTTATATATAATAGATGTGCAATTCCAAATGCTATCCTCTATTTTTCATTTCCTCTTTGTTAAGGGAATTTTAAAAATTATTTCTTAAATCCAAAATGAAATAAACAAATGAAAAAATAGTCACTTACTTTTCCACATTTTTTCCTAATGAGATAAATTCAGAAGTAGTTAAAGTGTGTAGTGAACAGAAAATTAAACTGTTAATCAGGAAGACCTGAGTTTTAATCTTTCCTTATTGACACTGTGTTACTCCAATTTATTATGGGGATTTTAACTAGGTATATTTTAAAATACCAATTCAGCAACCTACTAATATCCCATAAATTCTTAGCAATAGAGACTATTTAATTGATTCAAACTGAATTACAGATAATTTTATTATCAACTAGAGGACTGCTAATTTTGTGGAATTGAAAGATGGATGGAGAAAATAATATTGTTATATATAAGATGATAAAATTCAAGTTTTTAAAATGAAGTATGAAATAAAATATGATTAGAAATAAATTTAAATAAGCAGCATTTACCAGGATTAATAATGGGAATGATATAATTACAACAAATTATGACAAAAAAAAGAATATAAAGAAGCTTAATGTCTAAAAATCTCTAAGTACTTTTTTTTTTAACAAAAGTGTTGTGAATGGGGAGGGGAAAAGGGAAATTTCATCATAACACAGGAAAGAGAGGAAGAAACCCATCTGGTTAGCCCCATAATGCTAAAGAGAACTGTGGAGTCAATATAAAAATTCACAGCAAGACAAAAAGAAAGAAAAAAAAGGCAGAAAGATGTAATTGATTTAATATTTTTTTATTAAGAAGATTCTTTTTACAAATGATAAATGATCTAAGGCTATGAACAGGAAGCTTTCAGGAAATCCAGATTATTTATAACCATATAATAAGAATATAGGCTTCAAATCACTATAACCAGAGAAATACTAATTAAAGCAATTAGAAGTTTCAACCTTACACCATCAAATTAACAATGATAATAAAAATGAAGTGACAAATGTTGGAAGAATTGTAGTTAAGTAGGCACAATGGTATAGTTGATGGGCCTTTCAATGGTTTCAATAATTCTGAAAAGTACTTTGAAGTTTTACACAAAATATTGCTGAACATTGTCATCCCTTTGATTCAGTTATTTCACTGCTAGACTTATTAAGAAATAAAGATTAAAAGACTATATAGGTACAAAAATATTCATAGTAGTTGTGAGAAGAGGAGGATATATTGTGCTTTAATTATATTAATGGAATACAATTGTATTTATGCTGTAAAATCAATATTATAAAATAAAAAAATCTTAGAGTTGTGTAAAATGATGCAAAATGAAATAAGCAGAAGTACCAGAACAATTATGTATTACGAAAGCAATGTTACATACAAATACACATACACACACACACACATACAAACGTTGAAAGCAGCAAGACCTGTCATTAATAATTATTCCATAATTTCAGAGAAGACTAACAGTGAAATATTGCTATCTATGTTCTAATGGATAGGTGATGATTTCAAAGTATAGGATGAGATATTTCTTTGAATATAGGCAAAAGGGAACATTTTTGCTTCAATATATATACTTATTAGAGAAATTTCTTTTTTCATAAGATAAAAGACAAAAAGGAGAGAAAATAAATGTCTGTAAAAATGAAATATAATTAAAGATCAAAAATTTTTGTTCTTTTTAAATAAAGAAAAAGAAGTCATAAATCACTGACTATGATCATTATATATAAGCAAAGCATTCCACTGTTTAGTAAGTCATTTTTTAAAAACCTTATCCTCTTACAAGTTTATATCAGAATTTCTATCACCAGAGTTAGATACCTCTAGTTTAATTATCTGATAACTAATTACAAGTGCCCATGGAATTTACTTGCTTTTAAATAGAACTTTAAACTGTTCTCAGTAATATATTATTTATTGTGCACATGTATCTGAAATCAGCTTTTAAATAGGAAATGTTGAAGATTATATAATAATAGTCTTCTAAAAGAGAGAAAGTTATAGTAATACTCATATGCTTCATGGATCTTACAATCCTATCATACTTTGGCATCTAAATCTTCCAGTCACAGGTCAATCTTCCATTATATTAGGCAACATATAACCACCCATGAAGTGTTGATAAATGTAGAATGGGTGTTTGAGTATATGTGGATGTATGTATAGAGAGAGAGACTGAGAAAGACAAGAGATCTAAAGTAGTCAATAGTAAAAACATAAATGAATTTATATTTTATTATTATAAGGAAAATTACTATATTGTTTACATGAAAACAATTAACATCTTTAATAAAGGGGCAGAATACAAAATAAATCCACACAAATCATCAGCATTTTTGTATATTGCTGACAAAGCATATCAGGAAGAAATAGAAAGAGAAATTCCATTTAAAATAACTGTAGACAAATAAAATATTTGGGTGTCTATCTGTCAAGAGAAACCCAGGTTTTATATGAACACAATTACAAAGCACTTTTCACACAAATAAAGTCAGATATAAACAATTGGAAAAACATCAATTGCTCATGGGTATGTCAAGCTAATATAATGAAAATGACAATTCTGCCTAAATTGTTCTACTTGTTCAGTGATTTGGCAATCAAAATGTCTAAAAATTACTTTATAGAGGTAGAAAAATAATAACAAAATTTATCTGGAAGAATAAAATATCAAGAATATCAAGGGAATTAATGAAAATAATACAAAAAAATGTTGGCCCAGCAATATCAGACTTAAAACTATATTATAAAGCAGCAATCATCAAAACCATTTGTTATAGAATGGTGGATCACTGTAATAAGTTAGATGCCCAGGACACAATAATTAATGATTGTACTAATCTGATATTTGATAAAACCCCAAACTCTACCTTCTGGAATAAGAACTCACTATTTGACAAAAAAAAAAATTTCTGGGAAAACTGAAAAATATCATGTCATAAACTTGGCACACACCTATATCTCACACCTCAGATCAAAATAAGTCAAAATGGGTACATGATTTAGGTATAAAGGGTGATGCCATAAATAAATTAAAAGAAGAAGGAATAATGTAACTATTAGGTCTTTAGAGAAGAGAGAAATTTATGACCAAAGGAGAACTAAAGAACATTTTGAAATACAAAATGGACAATTTTGATTATAACAAAATTTAAAAGGTTTTTTTTTTCTCACAAATAAAACCAATACAAACAAAATTAAAAGGGAAGTAAAGAACTGGTAAAAATAGTTTTCAGTCGGTGTTTCTGATAAAGGTCTCATTTCTAAAATATATAAAATATGAAAAAAATTCATTCCCTAATTGATAAATGGGCAAAGGATATGAATAGAAAATTTTTAGATGATTAAATTAAAGCCATTTATAGTCATTGCAAAAATGCTCTAAATGACTCTTTGTTAGAGAAATTCAAGTTAAAACAACTTTGAGATATCACTTCGTACTTCTCAGATTAGCTAAGATATGAGAAAAACATAATGTTAGAATGGATGTGGGAAAATTGTAACACTGATGCATTGTTAGTAGAGTTGTAAAATGATCCAACCATTCTGGACAACAATCTGAAACTATGCCCAAAGAACTATAAAATGCCCTTTGACCTAGCAGTACCAATAATTGATCTTTATCCCTAGAAAATCATAAAGGAGGGGAAGTGAAATAAGCAGAACCACAAATACAGGAATACGTCAAGATTGTGCAATGATCAACTATGAAACATTTCATTCTTTTCAGTGGTTCGGTGATAGAAGGCAATCCCAATAAACTATGGATAGAAAATATCATCTGCATCCTGAAAAAGAACTATGGAGATTGAAAATAAATCAACAAATGCTTTGTTCTTTTTTTGTTTTGTTTTTATTTTTCTCTTCCAACATGAATCATAAAGAAATGTGCATTTAAAAAGTTAATATACATATATAACCAGAAAAAAATTTCAAAAAATAAAAACAAAAAAATAAAAATATATAATAAATTGTTGCTATTATATGTATTAACTGGAAATTACTATTGGAAATGAGCTAAAAGTTTCTCAATTATCATTAAATATATATTAACCCCACCTTTATGTTTTTATATATCTGTATATATAAAATATATATGCATACATTCATATATATGTATTTATTTATGTATGTATATATGCATATATTTACATATATACAACACACATATAAAGAAGAATGGAGAACTAGTAAGAATTATTCACTGATGAACAAAAAAGCTTATGGTATATTAAAAATATAATTCTGTGGGACAGTGAAAAATGAGAAATAAAAGAAAAGGATTTATATGTACTTCTGCAGAGTCAGGAGTGTGTTGATAAATGTTTAACAACTGGTTTTCCCAGCAGTTAGGGGAGAAAGGATTTATAATACAATTTCAATTTAAACAGTATTATTACATTTTTCCAATATTTTCTTAAATATAGACTGTTAACAAAACTTTTGTCAATTCAAAGCTTTTGTCAATTCTCCAGCGTTCATACTGAATATTTACCAAATGGCTTTTAGCTGGCTACAGTCAATCCCTGCTAGCAGACTGAAATAAGCATAACCAGAAGAACAAAATAACATTGACTACAACAGTATAAATTAAAAAACAAAACAAAACTGAACCCTGAGCAACTGAAAAGCAGAAAACAATCACAGGCAAGATACAACAAAACTTAATTCTCTCATCTAAATAGAGAGTCAGGGCACAATGATTTATACATTATTTTACTGGATCATTGCATCAGTATATCGTAACTATTTTTCTCTCCAGGGAAGATTTCGATATGATGGGCAAAAAAGTCACATAAAAAGACGAATTCTTAATACAATTCATGTATAACTTTAAATATGATTTTTGCATTGTATGTTGTTTCTCTTTTGATATTTATAATGAGAGGCAGCACAGTGCAATGGAGAGAGAATTAAATTTGGATTCAAGATGATCATGGTTGATATACTACCTCAGATGTTTACTAGCTACATATCACTGAGTTTCTTAAGTCAGGCCTATCTATTCCTCTAAACAGGAAAAAAGAAAAAAGATAGGGACTTAGGGGATATAATCAGTTTCTACTTTTCCCAGTCATGACCTTAAAGAGGAAGTAAGTATGTTAGTATGGAATTTTCACAAAAGTCAAAACTGGAAAAAGAGTCATATTTATTTTTAATTATAAAGGATAATGAAAATAACATTCAAATGCATTAAACAAAGCAGGGAGAGACAATATAGATTTTACTATGTGATTGACAGGAAGGTAAAATTTACTATATTAATCTGGTGAAAAACCATAGGGAGGCCTCCAATTTCTTCATTTCTATGTTTTTCTCTCTTAAAAATGTTAACGTATAGGACATTTTGTTAAGCAATTGGCAAGTTCACTGAAGGGAAAAAAATAAAATAAAATGGAAAAATATATAGTGTAAAAGAATGTATTCAAGTCAGCAGGAGCTGATTACGCCTGGGGGTACTTAAAAACATAGAAGATTTTATTATATTTTTTTTTAATCACAGAGGAGACAAGTCCTTGTGAACTAGAAAAGAGAAAATGGGGTGCCCATCATTAAAAACAGGAGAAAAAAAAAGAAGTTTGAAGCTGGAAATTACAGACCAGTCAGCCTATCTTAATCAACAAGGGAACAACTAGAACAAATGAACAAAACATCCATAAAGTGTATCCCCACAATGTGTTCAATTTGGCTTGCTGCAGCCTGCAACTGTTGTGGCCAGTGTAATATCATAGAAAGGGCAGAGGATTAGTGTGCAGAAAAGCTAGATTTTCATCCCTGCTCTGTTAATTATTTGTTATGTGACTTTAAACAAATTATTTAGCCTGTCTGAAACTTGTTTTCATAATTTTTAAATGGGAAAAACAATGCTTGCCTTACTTGGAGGATTTTTCTGAGGTGCAAATGAGATAGTGAATGCAAAAAATTGTAGGACACCATAGTGCTCTGTAAACAAGAAATGTTATCATCTCTTATCTTGATTTTTCTCATAAAGTTAATGACCTCTGCTTGACAGTTCTGCAGAAGATTTCAACCCAAACCCACTTAATAGGCCTTGGGTAATGGTATAAAATAGTGAAAAATAAAAATTAAAAAAGTGAACTTTGGCTCAGTGAACCTGGACTCAAATCCCAGTTCTGATAAATATTTCCTATGTGATCAGTGGACAGCAATGGCTTTCCTCTGTGTTTCATTTTTCTGATATGTAAAATGAGATTGCACTAAAATAATTGTCATTATAAATCATATTAGATTATCTCCCTTTGTTTGCCATAGACCTATGTTTATTCTGAAATCTACTTTTTAGGCTCACACAAACATGGTTATTCTACTACTTTGAAACTTTAAAGCACACATATAGCTTTCAAAATCTTGGAATGGTATATTAGTGCTATCATCATCATTATCTTTTACCTAATAATATTTATTAAGTACTTTTTATGTTCTAGGCACTATGTTTAACATTGAAGATACACAAAAAGGTCAAAGTTCTTGGTTTTAAAGAGCATCCAGTAAATTAAGGAAATAGCACATAAACAACAATATATAAAAAAGCTGTATTGTAGGATAAATTGGAAATGATCAACAGAGGGAAACCTTGTATTTTAGCTGGTACTTGAAGGAAATCAGGGAATCTAAAAGGGGGAAATGAATAAGGAAAGAAATCTATATAGAGTTTAGTGATTTAAAAAGCATAGATTTGGGAGGTGGAGTAGCTTTTGTGTGTAACTGAAGAAGCTAATGTTACTAGATCATTCAGTAAATGATGGGAAGTAAGATAAAGGGAAAATGTTTGAAAAGTTAGGGAGTGGTATGCAATTATAGAGTACTATTGTGCTATGAGACAAGATGAGCAACATAGTCTCAGAAAAGAGCTAGAAAGAATTCCATAAGCTGATGCAAAGAGAAATGTACTGAGAACAAAGAAATAGCAATTTTGCAAGATAATCAGCTATGAATTACATAACTATTCTCAGTAATACAATGATCCAAGACAACTCTAAAGAACTTATGATGAAAAATGCTATTCATATCCAGAGAACGAACTGATCTTATCTGAATGGAGATTGAAGCATACTTACTTTTTTTTTTTTAACTTTATTTTTCTTGAGAGTTACTTGTTACTTGAGGGTACTATATTTTCTTTCACAATCTGACCATTATGGAAATGTTGTGCATGTCTACATATATATAACCTAAATTGAATTGTTTGCATTTTAAATGTAGCTTGGGGTGCTGAAGGAGTCAGAGAAAGAATCTAGACTACAAGGTTTTAAAAATGAATGTTAAAATTGTTTATATGTAACTGGAGAAAAATAGAATATTAATTTTTTAAAAATGAGTAGTGGATTTATGAAATGCTTTCAAAGCAAAATAGAACATTTGATATTTAATTTTGAATGTGACAGAAAATTACTGCAATTTAAGAAGATGAATAAAGTGGTGAGACCTGGGCTTGAAGATCATTTTTAAAGTTGGGTGAAGGATAGACTAGAGTGAAGAGATATCAATTAGCAAATGATTGCAGTAGTCCAAGTATGATGAAACAAAAGCCACAAGGAGAGTGGTAGTAGTATCACAAGAGAGAAGAGAACATTGTAAGAATGGTATAAAGGTAAAATTAGCAGATCTTGAGAATATTTTGGATACAGATGGTAAAAGAAAATAAGAAGTTAAGGATGATAGGTTTTTTTTTCCTTTTCTGTAAATATATTTCCAAATTTCAATCACTTGGAGTACATTAAGCACATATTATATGCCACAAATTATTTAGGTATTCGACAAAGAGATATTCCTAAGTGACCTCATGGTGAGGACCTTACATTTTACTGATCCTTCATCTCTGCTTTTCTGAAATATTTGGATTACCTCTTACAAAGGTATAACCAGTTATTTTTTGGTTGTTTTAGTATGTCTCTTGGCAAAGAAGTACATTAAATTATCCCTACATACTGAATTGAGAGATTTTTCTAGCGAATCTAAAATCTATTTGAAGACCAGTTTTCTAGTATATGAAATATATTATATTCTCAGTCACAGTAGAATAAAAACATGGCAAATAGAATTGAATTCTATTGCTGCTAAAGTGTCATAAATATTGAAAGTAATATAAAACAGTTGAGGCAACAATCCATCCAAATTCTCCCAACATTACTCTCTAAACAACTTTAAAATAAATAGTCAAATCAATCTGGGTCGGTATAGCCAACAAAAGGCCAAGTGTGAACTTTTTTTGTTTTTCTACTCCAAGATAATTTAAGAGGTACAAGAAAAAGATCTATGCCTGGAGCACATGTGGCAGCAATACCAGCAGGTAGACTATGGAGGTGACTGCAATAGCAACAGCAGCTATGGAAGCTCTTGAACCAGAAACATTTCAAAATAGAAATAAGTATTAGAGTTTGTTACTACAGGAGAACAAAAGGGCTTTCCTGGAAAAAGACCAGGAGAGCTGTAATCAGATCTCTCTTCTCTCTCTTGAAAGCATTAAAAACTGGCAGACCCCCAGAACTGGCTTTGAAAACAGCAGCATGGAAAACAAATTGAAGCCAGTAAGAGATTTTCCTTACTCCAAGGAGAACAGAGTCTAACTTTAACCTAAAGTTCAAAGTCAAGAAAAAGGTGAGATTAAATGAGTATATAAAAAAAAAAAAATAAAAAGTTACAATGAGTATCACATGAGATTTCACAGCTTTCAGAAACTCTGAATATGATATTTCAGAAAGCAAAGAAGGAAGTATTGCATCCAAAAATAACTCACCCAGCAAAAATAAGCATAATCTGTTAGAAGAAAAAAAGGGATATTTAATGATATATTCTTTTAATTCCCGATAAAAAGACTAGAGTTCTACAGAAAATTACAAACAAAAACACAACACTCAAAAGAAGCATAGGAAAAAATAGTTGGGGGAATAGAGCTAGTAAGAGATGTGTGGAGAAAAAAAAGATTAAAGAATCAAGTTTCTCTGAATAAAGGCTTCATTTCGTGTGTATGTGTGTGTGTGTATGTGTGTGTGTGTGTGTGTGTGTGTGTGTGTGTGTATGTGTGTGTAATTTCAACTGAGTTAAATTCATAAAAATAAGAATGATTGTCCAATTGATAAATAATAAAAATACGAAAACAATTTTCAGATGAAGTATTCATAGCTATCAATAGCAATAACACAAAATGCTCTAATTCAGTGTTGTAGAAATACAAATTAAACCAACTCTGAAGTACCAACACATACCAGATTGCCTAATAGGAAAGAAAAGGAAAAAGACAAATGTTGCAAGAAATGTGGGAAAATGAGACATTAATGCTCTGTTGGTAGACTTGTGAACAGATTCAACCATTCTATGGAGCAAATTAGAAAGAACTATGCCCAAAGGGCTATAAAATCATGCACTCTTAAACCTAACAATAAGTATCTCAAAAGACACTTAAAAGACAAAGAAAGAAAGAAAAGGACCTCCATGTGCAAAAATATTTACAGCAACTCTTTTCTGGAGGTAAAAATTGTAAGCTAAAGAGATGAACACAAATTGTGAAAAGGCTGAATAAATTTATATAATTATGATGTAATACATTAAATGATAAGCAGAATGATTTAAAAACTGGGAAAGATTTCTATGAACTTATGTATAGTGAAATGCATTGTGTATAAGGCAACAGTAATATTGGGACATGACTAACTGTGAATGACATAACTATTGTCAGCAATGATCCATCAACTTAAGATGAAAAATGTTAACAATACCCAGAGAAAGAACTAATGGTGCAAAAAATCATTTTGTAAAATTTTGTCACTTTTGAGGATGTTTTTGTCCATGTTCTCTTTTACAACATAACAATTATGATCATGTTTTGCAAGACTACACATGTATAATCTTTAGAATTGTATACATTCTTAATAGGGGTGGAGTGGAGAAGGAGGAAGAGAAAGAATCTCTGACTCAAACGTTTTTTTTTATTGTAGTAAGATTATTTATTTTTAATACACATTGATTTATGAATCATTTTGGGAGAGAAAAATCAGAGAAAAAAGAAAAAAAAATGGGAGAGATTAAAAAACAGAAAAAAGAAGTGAATATAGCATGTGTTGATTTACATTCACTGATCACCTACAGAAAGGGATCCTAAAATCAAAACACTAAGAAATATAGTGGACAAATGCCAGAACTATCAGACGAAGGAAAAAATATTGCAAGCTTCTAGAAAAAAATCAATTCAATATAGAGGAGCCACAATAAGAATTACCCAGAATCTAGCAGCGTCCACATATTAAAGGATTGAAGGGCCTGGAATATAGTATTCCAAAAGGCTAAGGAACTTGGTATGCAACCAAAAATAACTTACCCAGCCAAGATGAGCATCTTTTTCCAGGGAAGAAGATGAACATTCAATGAAAAGAGTGAATTTCACCTATTTTTGATGAAAAAAAAAAAAAAAAACAGAACTTAAAAAAAAAAAGTTTGATCTACAAATAAAGAACTCAAGAGAAACCTAAAAAGGTAAAAAGAAATCTTGGGAACTATCTTTCTGCTATAAAGATATATAAAGAATACATGTATACCTTGTTCTAGAAATTAGAGGTGGAAAGAAAATTGTCCTTGGAAAAGAATAAAGTGGGGGCATTGAATCTCATGAAGAGGCAAAGGAAACCTATTACATCTGAGAGAAAGAATGGAGGGGGATGAACATAGTGTGTATTTAATTGTCATCAGAATTGGCTTAAAGAGGAAAGTTTTATACATATTTGATTTATGGTGAAACCTCTAACACCTCATTGAAAAGTGGGAGGGGAAAAGTAAAAAGGGAAGGAATAAGCTAAGTGGAAGGGAATACAGACATTGTGAGGAAAAGGAGTAAGAGATGGGGAGGAACTCTAAGGTAGGGGGAGGGATAATAAAAAGGGAGGGCTGTAAGAAGCAAATGGAACTCAAGTTTAATACTGGGGGAGGGAAGTAAGGGGAAGGAAGGGAGAAAAGCATTTTAACCGTAAATGTGAATGGGGAAAACTCCCCTATAAAGAGGAAGCTGTTAGTAGAATGGATTAAAAGCCTGAATCCTACAATATGTTGTTTACAGGAAACAGACCTGAAGCAGGGAGATACATATAGAGTAAAGGGAAAAGATTGGAGCAGAATTGACTATGCTCAGGTGATGTCAAAAAAGCGGACATAGCCATCCTGATCTTAGATCAAGCAAAATTGATCTAATTAAAAGAGATAAGGAAGGGCACTATATCTTGCCAAAGGGTAGCATAGATAATGAAGCAATATCAATATTAAACATAGATGCACCAAGTGGTGTAGCATCTAAATTCTTTTTTTTTTTAAATAACTTTTTATTGATAGAACGCATGCCAGGGTAATTTTTTACAGCATTATCCCTTGCATTCACTTCTGTTCCGACTTTTCCCCTCCCTCCCTCCACCCCTTCCCCCAGATAGCAAGCAGTCCTTTACATGTTGAATGGGTTACAGTATATACTAGATACAATATATGTGTGCAGAACCGAACAGTTTTCTTGTTGCATAGGGAGAATTGAATTCAGAAGGTGTAAATAACCCGGGAAGAAAAACAAAAATGCAAGCAGTTTATATTCATCTCCCAGTGTTCTTTCTCTGGGTGTAGCTGTTTCTGTCCATCTTTGATCAATTAAGGCTCTCTTTATCGAAGAGATCCACTTCCATCAGAATACATCCTCAAACAGTATTGTTGTTGAGGTATATAATGATCTCCTGGTTCTGCTCATTTCACTCAGCATCAGTTCATGTAAGTCTCGCCAGTCCTCTCTATATTCATCCTGCTGGTCATTCCTTACAGAACAATAATATTCCATAACGTTCATATACCACAATTTACTCAACCATTCTCCAATTGATGGGCATCCTTTCATTTTCCAGCTTCTAGCCACTACAAACAGGGCTGCCACAAACATTTTGGCACATACAGGTCCCTTTTCTTTCTTTAGTATCTCTTTGGGGTATAAGCCCAGTAGAAACACTGCTGGATCAAAGGGTATGCCCAGTTTGATGAATTTTTGAGCATAGTTCCAAATTAGCATCTAAATTCTTAAAAGAGAAATTGAGAGAGCTGAAAGAAGAAATAGACAGCAAAACTATAACAGTGAGAGATCTCAACCTTGCACTGTCAGACTTAAATAAATCAAACCACAAAATAAATGAGAAAGCAGTCAAAGAGGTAAATAGACTATTAGAAAAGTTAGATATGATAGCTCTTTGGAGAAAACTGAATGGAGATAGAAAGGAGTATACTTTCTTCTTAGCAATTCATGGCACCTATACAAAAATTGACCATATATTAGGACATAAAAATCTGAAGCTCAATGAACTAAGGCAGAAATAATAAATGCATCCTTTTCAGACCACAATGCAATGAAAATTACATTCAATAAAAAGGCAAGGAAAAATAGACCCAAAATAATTGGAAATGAAATAATCTCATATTAAAGAATGATGGGGTGAAACAACAGATAATAGACATACTTAATAACTTCAAGAAAATGACAATAATGAGACATCATACCAAAATGTGTGGGATGTAGCCAAACCAATAATAAAAGAAAATTTCATCTCTACTTGCATGACATAGAGAAAGAGAAAGTCAATGAATTGGGTTAGCAACTAAAAATGCTAGAAAAGGAATAAATCAAAACCCCCCAGGCAAACACTAAATTTGAACTTCTAAAAATAAAAGGAGAGATCAATAAAATTGAAAGTAAAAAAAAAAAAACTATTGAATTAATTAATAAAACTAAGTGTTGGTTCTATGAAAAAAACAACAAAATACACAAACCCTTAGTAAATATGGTTAAAAAAAGAAAGTGGAAATTCAAATTGTTAGTCTTAAAAATGAAAAGGGAGAACTTGACACTAACGAAGAGGAAATTACAGCAATAATTAGGAGGTGATCAATGAATTCTTTCGATGTCTATTTTACCCTATGTTTCTATAACTTTTGGGCAGTCCTCTCTGATAATTTCCTGGAAAATAATTTCCAGGTTCTTTTTTCCATCATATTTTTCAGGGAGTCCAAAAATTCTCAGATTGTCTCTCCTAGATCTGTTTTCCAGGTCTGTTGTTTTCCCAAGAAGGTATTTGACATTTTTTTCCTATTGTTTCATTTTTTTGTTTGTTTGTTTGTTTTGCTTGACTGATTCTTGTTGTCTCCTCGAGTCATTCAATTCCATTTGTTCAATTCTGATTTTCAGTGACGTATTTTCTTCACTCACTTTTTATATCTTTTTTCTAATTATCCAATTGAGTTTTTAATTGAGTTGTTTTGTTCTATGGAATTTTTTTCCATTTCACCAATTTTATTTTTTAGAGTGCTATTTTCTTTTTCCACTTCACTAATTCAGTTTTTCAAGGATTTGATTCATCTATCCACTCTGGTCTGCTCAGGTTTGAGCTGCCTGCTGTGCTTCTCACTGCCTCTGCCTGCCCTCAGCCTGAGTTAGATCTAAAACTGTCCCCACCCTTCACCAAAAATAGACCCTAACTAGCGAATTTCAAGTATGTCTTCTCTTGATAATTATTTGTGTTTTTTTTTCCAGTTAAACATTAATTCTGAGGCTTGTCATGAAATAAATTCTGAGAGAAAATGCAGAGCTTAAATAGATGTGTGCCTCCTCTTCTCCATCTTGGCCGGAAGTCCCAATATTCATCTTTTTAAATACATTGTCAGAATTTAATGCAGTTGGGTAAAATAGTTCCTAATTATTTCTTTTTTTTTGCTGATAAGTTTACCCTTTTAATTTTTGATGCTAATAATTTGTTTTTTCCTTTCTTTTTTCTAATCAAATTAACCAAAACTTTGTCTGTTTTGTTGGTTTTTCATAAAATCAACTCTTAATTTGCCTAATTATTTCAATAGTTCTCTTAATTTCAATTTTATTAATCTTGCTTCTGAGTTTCAGAATTTCTAATTTGGTATTTAATTTTTTAAAATTAGCTTTTTTTTCATTTTTTTTTACTTGCATGTCCAATTCATTGATCTTTTTTCCCTCTATGTTATTTATGCAACTATTTAGAGATATAAAAATTTCTTAACAATCACTTTAACTGCATCCCATAAGTTTTGGTTTATGGACTCATTATTGTAATTCTCTTAGATAAAATTATTGATTGTTTCTGTGACATTTTTGACTCATTCATTCTTTAAAAATAGATTATTTAATTTTAATTGGTTTTTACTCTATCTTTCTATTGCCCTTTATTTAATATAATTTTTATTGTGTTGTAGACTGAAAGGGAAGCATTTACAATTTTCACCTTTCTGTATTTGATTGTAAGGTTTTTATGCTCTAATGTATGGTCAGTTTTTGAGTAGATGCCATGTACTGTCACACAAAAGATGCATTCCTTTTTGTCCCTATTCAATTTTCTCCAGAGATTTGTCATATCTAATTTTTTCAGATTGTATTTACTTGGCAATTTTTTTTTATTTTGTGATTAGATTTATCTAATTCTGAGAGGGTAAGGTTAACATATCCCACTAAAATAGTTTTGGTTTCTATTTCTTCCTGTAACTGGCTTTATATCTTCTCTAAGAATGTTGATGCTCTACTTCTTGGTGCATATATACTTAGTATCAATACTACTTCATTGTCAGTGATACACTTTAATAAGATATAGTTTTCTTCCTTATCTGTTTTAATTAGCTCCATTATCAATCTATTATCCATGTGAGCTATTTTCCCAATATTTTACATTTTCCTTTTTTTTTCATAATTTTTAGTTTGTTTGACTGCTTTTTGATTCCTCATATATTCCTTAGTTTCCATTTGACTCATTTTAATTTTGAATGTGATTTGTTATCTTTTTGTTATCTTTTTTTGGTCTCTTTTTGATTTTTAATGTTTTTTGATATCTGTTCCAATTTGATTGATTCTGCATTTCAAAGTAGTGTCTTCTTCAATTGATGTTTTTGCAATTGGCTTATTGTGTTTTTTAGGGAATTTATTTCTTCAATGGATTTTTTTTATATATATTTGCCCAAGTGTATTTTTTAAGGAATTATTTTCTTCAGCCAATTTTTTCCTTCCTTTTACAAGATGTTGAGTCTCTCTTGAACACACCTTATTTCTATTCTTATTTTTTATTTTCATCTCTTTAATTTTCCTTTTAAAATCTTTTATGATTACTTCCAAGAAACCTCTTTTACCTTGAGACACTCATAACACTCTTTGAGATTTCCCATGGGACATTTTGTCCTCATCTGAGTTGTTATTTTGATTTTCCCTGTCACCATAGCAGCTTTCTATGATTAAATTTCTTTTCTGTTTCTTGCTCATTTTCTTCCCTTCTTTTTTTGTTTTCCCTCTTTTGTGACATTGATGGTCAAACTCTGCTTCTGGGTAAATTGGTATTCCAAGTTTCCTGTGCAATTCTGAGCCTTAGCTTTGGGCACAGGGTCCCCTTATGTTTTGTGTTTGATCATAATAGGGGCTAGCCTACTTGGCCCTACCTGGCTACAAAATATTCTGGTTTCCCAGACTGGCAATTTGCCTTCTGGGTTGGGACTGGAGGTTGCCCTAATGGTCTGCTCTACTAGTAAGCCAGGATGAGGGTCTCAGTTGCTGATTTGCTGAGTCTGGCTCTCTCAGATGCCACCTGAACTGGGTTGAACACCTCTTTCACCCCAGGGAGACTGACCTTTCTTGAATTCCTTCCAATCTATCTTAAGTTTCATACCATTGGTCTCTGTTCAGAGGTTTGGTTTCATGTGGTTTTTGAGGGAAACTGAGAGAGTTCAGGCAGTTTCTTGGCCTCACTGCACCATCTTGGCAATGCCCCTGGAACTCCAAGAGAGAAGGTAAAATTTAAATAGTATTTTACTTCTAGAGTATAGGTCCTAAGTATTATAGTAGCCATATGAGTGGAGAGAAAATATAGTCCACTATGGAATTAAGAGCCATAAGACTTGGCAGGATTTTGTTTGGGGAACATAAAATCAATAAAGATTTTTACATTGTAAGTAAGAATATATGGAAGACTGATGTTAAGGACACTGTGGACAGAAATATAGAATTAGGAGAACAGATGGATTTATAGGGAAAAATAATGAAATTGAGTTTTACCTATTATATTAGAGACTCCTATGGGGTAACTGGATGGAAATATCCAATAAATAACTTATGATTATAATAGCAAAACTCTAAAGAGAGATGAGATTTTCATACATGAAATTAGGCATGATCTACATAGAAATAGTGTTTAAGTCATTGGGATATGATGAAAGAAAAAGAAAACCAAGAGAGAAGAGAATATGGCTCAGGCCTTACAGAGCCCTGAAGTATACTCATATATTGGGAAAAGGCTCAGGAAAATCATCCACCAAATGATGTGGAGAAAAATCAGGATCAAGTAGTCAGGAAGAATATAGCTTCATCGAAATTTAGAAATTACTTTCTGATCTTTCATAATTAACACTATGTAGATAACATTGCAAGCATTAATTCTTTGTTATCCAGAAAACAAGAAAAATTACTTTTAGATAATTTGTAAAAACTTAAAATTAATTCAGTAGTATCAGAGTGAAAATTCTTCTTTTTCTCATATGGCCTAGAGATCATTATCTTCATAACTCATGCAAAAATTAAGAATTAAAAGTTCCAAGGAGGGTGGGATTTTGGAACAAGGAGACATACTATTTTCCTAAGTAGACACTACTGCTCATAAAGCACTTGGAAAATATTAAGTGTTCGTGGATAAGTTGAGCAAATATAATAAAGATGTCAATACTCCCTAAACTAATCTATTTATTTAATGCTATACCAATCAAATTCCAAGAAATTATCTTATCAAACTAGAAAAAAATAACAACAAAATTCATCAGGAAGAACAAAAGGTCAAGAATTTCAAAGGAATTAGTGAAGAGAAAAGCAAATAAAAGTGGGCTAGCTGTACCACATCTAAAACTATATTATAAAACAGAAGTCATCAAAACCATTTGGTACTGGCTAAGAAATAGAGAAGTTGATCAGTGGAATAGGATAGGTTCACAGAACAAAATAGCCAATGACTATAACAATCTAGTATTTGACAAACCCCAAAGCTCCACCTTTTGTCATAAGGATTCATTATTTGATAAAAACTGCTGGGAAAATTGGGAAACTACTATGGCAGAAAGTAAGCATAGCCCCACACCTAACACCACATATCAAGATAAGATCAAAATGGGTTCATGATCTAGACATAAAGAATGCTACTATAAACAAACTAGAAAATCATCGGACAGTTTACCTCTCAAATTTGTGGAAGAGGAAGGAATTTGTGACCAAAGAAGAACTAGAGATCATTATTGATCATAAAATAGATAATTTTGATTATATTATGTAATGTTCTCTGGTTCAGTTTTCCTGGGGTTTCTGGGAGCAGCCTTCATTTCAGTTCAGTAATCACCACAAGAGTATCCAGGTGTTAAAGTCCAAATCCTTTATTGTCACCTTGAAGGCCAGCCACCAGGAGCCTGACTGATAGTGGAATGAATTTCTGTCTCCTAGGCTTTGAGAGCTTTTAGTGCACTTGTCTTCTCTAACTTTCTCTCTTTAAGCCTCTGAGAGCTTAAGCTCCTGCCTCTAGTTCTCTTGTCTTCTCTGCCTCTGAATGAATCTAGCTAAGGCTCCTAGCTTATATGATCTACATTGAGTATAAACCAATCATTATATCACTAGGAAACCATTATTTGTTGTAAGATTAAATCAGTCATACTGAACCATGCTAAACTAGATAACCATTGTATCATCAATTCCACTTAGTTAGGACCTTATAAGAATGCTCTGTTTCATGTTCAGTGTTCTGGCCCACAACAATATTAAGTTAAAAAGTTTTTGTACAAACAAAACTAATGCAGACATGATTAAAAGGGAAGTAGTAAACTGGGAAAACATTTTTACATATGAAGGATCTGATAAAGGCTTCATTTCTAAAATATAGAGAGAATTGAATCAATTTTATAATAGTTCAAGCCATTCTCCAATCGATAAATGGTCAAAGGATATGAACAGACAATTTTCAGATGAAGAAATTGAAACTATTTGTAGCCACATTAAAAGGTGCTCCAAATAATTATTGATCAGAGAATTGCAAATTAAGACAACTCTGAGATACCACTACACACCTGTCAGATTGGCTAAAATGACAAGAAAAGATAATGATGAATGTTGGAGGGGATGTGGGAAAACTGGGACACTGATACATTGTTGATGGAACTGTGAATGTATCCAACCTATTCTGGAGAGCAATTTGGAACTATGCTCAAAATATTATCAAACTATGTATACTCTTTGATCCAGCAGTGTTTCTACTGGGATTATACCCCAATGAGATCCTAAAGGAGGGAAAGGGACCCACGTGTGCAAGACTGTTTGTGACAGCCCTCTTTGTAGTGGCAAGAAACTGGACACTGAGGGGATGCCCATTAATTGAAGAATGCCTGAATAAATTATGGTATATGAATGTTATGGAATATTATTGGTCTGTAAGAAATGACCAGCAGGATGATTTCAAAGAGGCTTGGAGAAGCCCACATAAACAGATAAGTCAAATGAGCAGAACCATACATGGCAACAACAAGACTATATCACAGTCTATGCTGATGGACATGGCTCTCTTCAACATTGAGATGATTCAAACCTATTCCACTTATGCAATGATGAAGAGAGCCATCTTCACCCAGAGAAAGAACCATAGGAGCAGACTGAACATAACATAGCATTCTCACTCTCTCAGTTGTTATTTGTTTGCATTTTGCTTTCCTTCTCTGTTTTTTTTTGTTTTTCTTCCTTCTTGATCTGATTTTCCTGCACAACAAGATAATTGTATAAACATGTATACATATATTGGATCTAACATGTATTTCAACATATTTAACATGTATTGGACTACCCATCAGATAGGAGAGGGGATGGGGAGAAGGAGGAGAAAATTTGCAACAAAAGGTTATGCAAGGATCAATGTTGAAAAAATCGCTAATGCATATGCTTTGGAAATAAAAAGCTTTAATAATAAATAAATAAATAAATAAATAAATAAATAAATGTTGCCAGAGGGGAATAAAATTAAGAGATATACTATTTCCCTAAGCATACACACACACACACATGCATTGTCTCACTTTGCATGATTATCCACAATTACATATCCACATTTTATATATACAAGTATGTATATATACATATGCTCATAGATGATATGACACATATACATTCATTATCTATGTACTATATATTTATACACATATGCAGTTTATGTATATAATTAAAAGACTAATTCCTTCTTCTTTGAAATGTTCTGATATTTTCCATTTGGCTACAATTCCCTTAATAATACTTGGTTCCCTATTTATAAAATTAACAAGTAATGGAAAAAGTTAAATTGAAGAAAGGTAGTTGTTTTACTATTTATACTTATTATTCTCTCCAAATTATGTATAGATACATTTCTAATAGCTTTTACAGTATTGAAGTTCCAATTTGTACTTGGAAATCAGTACAATAATGGAGGAAGGAGGTGAAAATAAAAGTTGATATTTTAAATTAATAAGAATTTATTAAAATCTCTGGTTGATAAGTTTATTCTTTATGAACTTGTGTAGCACATTTTTGTTAATGAGCTGCTATGTAAACTTTAAATCATTTTCAATAATTTTGTAAGTGATTTTGTTCCACTAAGTTTGCATTGAAAAAGCAACACTTTCACTTTCTGTGAAACTGGAATTATGATGTATTCAAAAAATTCTAGCCAGCCATAATGACATTCTCTTGTTTCTGGTTCTTTTTATCATGGCTGACATTGGAGAAGAAGGATGACCTGCCCTTGTTTTGGGATATGTCTTAGAACTATTTCCAATGAGAACTGTCATTAAATAGAGAGTGGATGGCCGTGCTGTTTCTTCTGTCTCTTTTGTGTTTATAATTTTCTGCTTTTTGGTGAAGGATATTAAAAATATGGTCTTCTGAGCTTCAGAAAGTCAGCATAATGAGAAACTGGAGATATGGGAGTTGGAATCTCTAAGCAGTTTCCTAGGCCAGAAAATGAGGAGAAAAGACTAGAGAAACTTGCTTGATCCAGACTGGCAATAGTAAAGATGGGAACTTATCCATTCTTCAGTGCTCCATTTAGAATTGAACTTGATTTGACAAATACTTTATAGAGTTTGTCTGGAAGTTTGACTCCATTCTGCCCAGGAATTTTTTTAATAGCTGTTCCCTAAATGTTTATTATTCTACTCTGAATTCCTAGATATATGATCTCTTTAAATGAGGCAGAGAATTAAAGTTGTTTATTTTTATATCACTGACCTCAGCCAGAAGTCACTTTTATTCATGAAATTAGTCATTGCTGTGGTTATTCATTAATAATAATGATGAAAATAATTATTATTAATTTAGCCTTTATGAATCCATTTTCTTTATAAGAAAATCAAGATACTTTCTTGGAAAAATTTTATTAAAACATATTGTGACTGAGTGATTAAAACAAAATCTATGTAGTTTCAATTGAAGGGGTCAAGTACTTTTATCTAATTTCTTTTATTCTGTCTAGGGGAAAGCAAAATAAGAGACAAATTCAGTTTATTTCTTGAAAAGATTCTCTCTTCTTTTTTAGACAGTTTTAAGGGGCCTTTGAATGATATTTTTCTAGCTATTGACCGAGAACCTATGCTCCATATGTTCCATGTAACCCCGAGAAAAGAATGAACATTTTGTATGAGTATAATTCTTCAGGGGGAAGGTCTCTGACATTAGTGGACTCACACAGGAAGGGATCTAAAGAGAAAAATCAAGCTAAAATCAATTTTAACTGAAAACCTAAAAAGGCTAATAAATGAAGTTTAGTACCTCTAACCATAATGATTAAAAAAAGGGAAAAAAAAAGGTTTGCAAGCAATATACATGATATAGCAACTAAGAATTGAAACCATATATTAAGAATGAAGAAAGTTGTCATAACTTTCTTCATTCTTAATATATGGTTTCAATTCTTAGTAAATATTATCAGATGTATTTGAAATACATACAATCAACTTCCGATTTCCCCCATTTTATTATACAGAAACTAAAGGGATGCCATTGAAAGGAATTAATCCTGATGGTCAGATGGTCTTTCTGGGAATCAGCAGTTAATCCCTGGTGGGTACTTATTTCTCTACATACATGAAGAACTCTAGGTTCTTGGAAAAATCACTGGTGATTATAACTTGTTATAACAAGTTTTAGTTAATAAATTAGAAGAAAGAAACACAGATGACAGTAGTTTCTTTCAGTTAGAACCATTGAATCACAGAAAGGTAAGAGAAATTTGAAGTGCTAGATGTCAAGTACACCCTGCTCCCTTTGCTGATGTACATACTGAACTGTGTGATTTGTGCAAAATTATACAGTAGGGAGAGTAATTATTAAAACTCAATATAGTACATTTTGTCCATGTTCTCCTTGTACTTAACCTAGGAAAGGGGGTTTTGTTTCTGTGTTTGATAACAAATACATTGATAGTGGAAATTTCAAGAGTGTTCTTGCTTCTGTTGAAGCCCAGAGTTAATCCACATGGGGTCAACATCCCTCAAAGCCCTACCATGGAAGAAGGTATATAGCTTCTTGAGAATTATGATATATCTCTGTAGGAGATAGAAAGAAATTACCTTTGCATAATAGAAATATTTAAGAAAATACCTTTCAATTACTTTTCAATAATCAGTTATCTTGGAAATTTTTCCGAGGAATTATAGTACATTACTAGACAAAGAGAACACTAAAAGAGGAAGCAGAAAAAAATAGACCATTCAGAGGAAAGATGCAGCCCAAAAAGCACCACCTTAGCTGAGGGGAGACAGTAAAGCAAAAGAGAAGTAAAAAGTACAGTCACAAATTTAGAAACATGTGGGAACTTGTTACAAGTTTCTAATAGTTTTATTAATTTGTTAAGTATTCATCTTTGAAACTTTGAGTTTCAAATTAGTTTCCTCCCTTTATCAACTACCCTAGCTATTGAGCAAATAACCAATAGGATATCATTTATGTATTTGAAATTATGCAAAATATATTTCTATTTTAGCCATGTTGAAAAAAAAAAGGAATAAAAATCAGGAAAGTGAGAAAAAAACCCTTATCTCAATTTGCACTCAGTTCATCAGTTATCCCTCTGGAGAATATCATTTTTCATTCTGAATTCTTAAGAATTGTTTTTGATCTTTGTCTTGCTGAGAGTTAGCTAAGTCTTTCATAGTTGATCATGGTTATCATGCTTATAATATTACTTTGAATGTTTACAATGATATTCTGCTTCACTCTGCATCAATTCATATGAGAGTTCTCAGGTTTTTAGTAATATGCCAAAGTTTATTCAGGCATTTAATAATTGATGGGCATATCCTTAGGTTCTAATTCTTTGCCATCAAAAAAAAAGAGTTGCTATCAATATTTACAGCCACATATGTCATTTTCCTTTCCATGTGATGTCTTTGCTATACAGGCTGACTAGTGATATTGTTAGATCATACAGTATGCACAGTTTTCTAGTCTTTTAGCTATAGTTCCAAATAGTTTTCTGGATGATTGGATCAGATTCAGCTCTACTAATAGTACCTTGTCATTTCAATTTTCCACATCCTTTCTAGCATTTAATTTTTTTTTTCTATCATGTTAGCCAAACTTGCTTGCAGTTTTATTTTATTTTATTTTTGTTATGGGGTTGTTTTCATTTACATTTCTCTAATTGATAGTCATTTCAAAAATTTTACTAAATTATAGATACCTTTAATTTCTTATTCTGAAAATTGTTTCTTTAAGTTTTTTAAATATTTTTAAATTGGGGAATGGCTTTTAATTTTGTGATTTTTACCTAGTTCCCTATATGTTTGAGAAGGAAGGTGTTTTTCAAAGAAAGTTGAAGTATATTTTCCCAAATTTCCTGTTTTCTTTGGACTGCATTGATTTTGTTTGTTCAAACACTTTAAATTTTTTTTGTAATCAAATTATCTATTATAATTCCCATTATCCTGTCTATCCCTTGCTTGGGGATACATAGATCTGACAGTAAAATGCTCCAAGTTCACATAACTTGTTAATGATATCACCATTGAAATTATTTACTCCTTTTTGCCTTGGTATATTTTAGTATATAGAATTATATTTTGGTCTATTTCTAGTTTCCATCAAACTGATTTACAATTTTTTTCCAGATTTGGGATAAGGACAACATGGGATTAAGTCCTGTTTTTGGCTCATTTGGGGTGAATATCTCTAATTACATTAATCTCCAAGCATTATAGGGAGGTGTCTAACTCTTTAAGTTGGAGGGAAAGTATCAACCTGAATTGCTAGAGAGAGTTTCTTCATCTGATATTTATTAAACTTATGAAATTAGATGTCCAATTCCTATTCCAATTGCTAATTACTGATATTTTAGTTAATTATCCAAAATGAATTTTTTTAAAATAAAGCACATTAAATACTTCTAATTTTATGGCTATTTTGTTTAATTACAATATTAAAAAAGTTAACTTAAGATAAATTTAAGTTGAAAATCTGATTTTCTTCTTTTTTTGGAATTAAATAACTTTTAAATATTTGTTTGTGTAGCACAGAACATTTTTTTTCCCAGAAAATTTCCTTTAGCACAGGTAGAATAGTGACAGGATTATAGTTTTGAAAAATTTAAACTATGTTATTCCCTCTGAACACATCAACAATTTAAAGAAATAATTTACAAATTACTAACAACATTGGTTGTAATGCTTTAAATACACATTTTTCTGAGAATTTATTTACAATTTCTAGCAGCAATAGGTTTGAGATATAAAGAATTCTCAAGAGAGTATTCATTTAAATTTTATTTACTTTCACCTACCTCATTAATTGCCTTTCTCCTAAATTACTTCCTAAATTACAAAACATTAAGTTGATAAGTCTATCCATATCCTTTGAATCTTTCTCAAACTACTAATTATGTGTGCCTGTAGTTATCTCTGTGTCTGGAAAACCTGCATTTATCTTTACGCTCCAAAACACTCTAAAGACAATACTGCTGGGTTACACCAAGTATCATTTATTTGAAAGGTTACCTTGAGAATAAGCCTAATGCAAGACAGTGAATCTAAATTAACATAACTTTTTCACTTGTATTTTATTATTAATATCATTTCTTATGTTTATTCTTGGGATAGTGCAACAAAAAATATTGCTATAAAAGATCTTCTGTCATTCTACCTAAAATACTAAGCTTATATCTTGATAGATCCAAAGAATAGTTCCTTTCCAGCTGTCAGATCAAAGTGGGTAGTTATAGTGATTTAGCATGAAAGACTGAAATCCAGGAATAGGATACCTATGATGAAATTTTAGAAAAAAAATAGGTTGTTATGTTTAGCCTAAGGCTACAAATAGGAAACCTGAAAAAATTAGTGTCTGTTAAACAAAGAAGGGAAAAGTTGAATAAAGTAAAAATGGAAATGTCTTACCAATAAAGATTGTTTTATTCTTGACATTTGTGTCCGCAGAATATATTATAATATCTGGAATTGTAGATTAATAAAGTTAGAGAATTTATGAAATTAAAGATAGGGATTAAAATTTACATGTATATATATACATGCTTATATATACATACACATATATGACTATGCATACAAACACGAATATATACATATTTATCATGCATATATGCAGATACACCTATATATATACACATGCACATATATACACAAACATATGCATATACATATGCTTATACACATGTGTTTATAACTATTTCACTCATATGCATAAACATATGTATACACAAATATATACATAGACCATTAGATCAATAGAAATAGATTAGTTAGTGATTGTTGTGTATGTATATTTCTGTATTTTTTTCTTAGGGTATCAGGATTCAATGATTGGTTTCTGCCATGGATAAACATGTATAAACATCAGAAAATGACCTAGAAAATTCAGTAATTTAGTAATTTAATATGAGTCACCTTAATGGGGGAAAATAACTTGATACACAAAAGCATCTTTGTATTTCATGATGAAAAATTCAGACATTTTTATAAATTATAAGTCAACATCCACTTAACAAAGAAACTTTGATGGTTCCCTATTGTCTCTAGAAAGAGATACAAACTTACCATTGATTTGTAATGCCCTGTGAATTTTGATCCTAAATCATATTCTAGCCTTTTTCATGTTATTTTCCTTCATGCTCTCTAAGTTCTAAACAAATTGCCCTACTCATTACTCCCCAGTATTAGTATTTTATTTCTGTTTTCTTGCCTTTTTAATATGCTCTTTACAAAGGTTCAGAATTAGATGCCTTTTAACCTTCTACCTCTTAAAATCCTTTGCTTTACTCAAAGTTCAGTCATTTGTGTTTTCTAGTTCTCTTTCTCCTCAAATAATTCTATGGGTAATTATCTATGAGTAAAGAAGTTTTTTTTTTTTTCTCAATAGAATGTAAACATATATATATATATATATATATATATATATATATATATATATATATATATATACTTAATAAACCATGTTGGACTAGATGAGATTTAAATTCATTCAAACTACTTTTTTGTGATCTATAAGGATAGTGCTTAAATAAGACCATTTTTAAAATGATTGAGTTTGACCAATTAAACTTATATGAGTATTTCATTTATTCAAATGCTTAAGGTAGTAACTATAGGCATATATAGACTTAGGATTTTTATATGATGAGTAAAACACTTCAAGAAGCCTATGACATTCTTGTCAAGTATTTGGGGGCTTGTGAACTGTCTGAATGGTAGAAAAGACATTGTAGAAGCAATGTATTTAGAAAAAGTAAGGATGACCCTGAAATTACTAGATCTTACTTAAATGGAAATTATATACACATACGTGTACATGTATGTGATAAGGTCCATATGTAAATATACAAACATTTCTATATATGTGTGTATAAATATATATAGTGATATGTATGTATATTTCCAGTTAGGTCTATATGTTTATGTTTCATTTGAAAACATCTAGGGAATATGGGGTGACACATCAAAGATTAGCATGGCTTTGTAAACATTGTATGGTCACAACTAAATTTTTCCACATAAGAGTTACATTCACATAGAAAAAAATACATTGGTCTAAGTTTACATAACAGTTCTAAACCAAGCTTCTTTTTATTTCCACTGCTGCATTGTTCTTTGAAATAGTTCTGGCTAATACTTTTTTTTTTAATTGTAACTTTTTATTGCCAGAACCCATGCCAGGGTAATTTTTTACAACATTATCCCTTGCACTCACTTCTGTTCTGATTTTTCCCCTCCCTTCCTCCCTCCACCCACTCCCCTAGATGGCAAGCAGTCCTATATATGTTAAATATGTTGCAGTATATCCTAGATACAATATATGTGCACAGAATGGAACAATTCTCTTGTTGTACAGGGAGAATTGGATTCAGAAGGTAAAAATAACCAGGGAAGAAAGACAAAAATGCAAATAGTTCACATTCGTTTCCCAATGTTCTTTCTTTGGGTGTAGCTGCTTCTGTCTGTCATTTATCAATTGAAACTCAGTTAGGTCTCTTTGTCAAAGAAATCCACTTCCATCAAAATATGTCCTCATACAATATCGTTGTCGAAGTATATAATGATCTCCTGGTTCTGCTCATTTCACTTAGCATCAGTTCATGTAAGTCTCACCAGTCCTCTCTGTATTCATCCTGCTAGTCATTTCTTACAGAACAATAATATTCCATAACATTCATATACCACAATTTACCCAACCATTCTCCAATTGATGGGCATCCATTCATTTTCCAGCCACTACAAACAAGGCTGCCACAAACATTTTGGCACATACCAGTCCCTTTCCCTTCTTTAGTATTTCTTTGGGATATAAAGCCAGAAGTAACACTGCTGGATCAAAGGATATGCACAGTTTCATAACTTTTGGGGCATAATTCCAGATTACTCTCCAGAATAGTTGGATTCATTCACACCTCCACCAACAATGCATCAGTGTCCCAGTTTGCCTGCATCCCCTCCAACATTCATCATTATTTTTTCCTGTCATCTTAGCCAATCTGACAGGTATGTAGTGGTATCTCTGTCTTAATTTGCATTTCTCTGATCAATAGTGATTTGGAACACTCTTTCATATGAGTGGTAATAGTTTCAATTTCATCCTCTGAAAATTGTCTATTCATATCCTTTGACCATTTATCAATTGGAGAATGGCTTGATTTCTTAAAAAGTAGAGTCAATTCTCTATATATTTTGGAAATGAGGCCTGTATCGGAACCTTTAACTGTGAAGATATTTTCTCAGTTTGTTGCTTCCCTTCTAATCTAATTTGCATTAGTTTTGTTTGTACAAAGGTTTTTTAATTTGATATAATCAAAATTTTCTATTTTGTGATCAGTAATGGTCTCTAGTTCATCTTTGGTCACAAATTTCTTTCTCTTCCACAAGTCTGAGAGATAAACTATCCTATGTTCCTCTAATTTATTTATAATGCCTAAATCATGGACCCATTTTGATCTTATCTTGTCATATAGTGTTAAGTGTGGGTCCATGTCTGGCTAACACTTTAATAATTATTGTTAAAGATGTTTGTAACTCTGGTTAATATTATAAAATTGAAATGAATAGTGAGTCTGTCTTTTTGTAGCTATATATATATATATGTATATATATATTACATCTATGTATTTATATCAATATGTATTTTAAAAATGTATATATTGTTATAGCTTAAATGATCTTTTAAATACATATACACATCTGCTTATCCAAAAGATACAACTACTTCATTTCTAAGCATTCTATCATCTACCTACTATCCTATAGTCTAAACTTTTGAAGATAGGATTTTTAATGTTATTTTCTTCTTAGTCTACAAATGTTGCAGCCATTTCTCCTGACTTTGATAATGCTATTCCTAGATATAAAAAGCATACTCAGCATTTGCCCTGAGTATCCCATCCCATTAACCTTATATTGTGTGTGTGTGTGTGTGTGTGTGTGTGTGTGTGCGTGCGTGTGTGTCTATGTGTGTATGTTTGTGCACCCTTGGTATTGGTTCTTGTATCACATCAGGCTTGTTTTTTGCAGCAAATAATTATGTTCTTCTTTCAGTCCCTTAGCACAGTAAATTTAATTAACTTTACTGTTCTTTTCCCCTTTTTCAGAGACAAAATATATTATTCTTCTAAAAAAACTTTCCTAGAATTGTCCAAGAAGACTATATAAAAAACAACCTCAGGGACTTTTTAAAGGAATATTGTGAATCCATTCCCCTAGGTAAGAGGGTGTGTGTAGAGAACTGAAGCTGTTTATAAGAATCCAAGTGTCATTTAATGTATGCTTAAGTATTTGAAGGCCAAGCATATTTCGAAATGATTTAAAATTCAAACTCTGGTATAATTAACTGCAATCTGCTCTCTGTCTCTATCTCTCTGGCTCTGGCTCTGGCTCTCTTTCTCTTTCATACACACACACACATATACACACACATTTATTGAAACAAGCAATAAAACAACAAAAGTGAATTTGGAGGAAATGACAATGGTTAATGTTGGACCATGTTCTGTCCTATATTCACAAAGTCCATTGCAAAGAACAATTTTTAAACCAATTTAATGACATTGTAATGACATGTTCTACCAGATATATGACAAATACAAACTTTAGATACCCTTGTTTGAATGATTGGTACCAATTTTCTTAATTATCTTCTGAATTCTAGTCTAAATCACTGATTGCTTATTGGACGTTTTGAGGGCATCTTAAACAGTATGACCAAAATGAGAAAACATTTTCTTTCTCCAAAACCTATTCTTCTTCCAAATTTATCTCTTTAAATCTATGCAAAAGCACCCTTCCTACTCACCCAAAGATTGACAAGATCATAATTATCCTGGACTTGCCCTCCTAGCCCCTTTTCTAATAACTTGATAAGTATTTTAAATTATGCCTCCATAAACTCTTGCATCTGTCTCTTCTTTTCTTATCACATGTCCAGACCCTCAGTCTTACAATAGCCAGAAAATAGTTTTCTCAGTTTTTCACCCTTCTGTTCTCCAATCCATTCTCAATAGTTGCCAAAGTGACTGTCATAAAGGAAAGATCTCACCTTGTGGAATCTCAAAATGTTTCAATAGCTTCCTCTTTCCTTTAGGACAATATAGAAACTTCATTATTTGTCCTCTAAAGACCAACACAATATTGTGTTGAGTCAATTCAATTATGTCCAATCATATGGACAAACCATTTTGTCCATGGGGTTTGTCTTGACAATGATAACTGGAATTGCTTGCAATTTCCTTCTCAAGTTATTGTTACTGTTATTGTTCATCAGTTGTTTTTAAAGATGAACAATAACATCATGGGGGTAATGGCTTGACATTCTAGGATCCTCCCCAATGGATTAAGGCAAATACAGTTTGCTGGGGTTACAAAACTAGAAAGTGTCTGAGGCCAAATTTGAACTCAGTTTTTCCTGACTCCTGACCCAAAATTCTATAAACTGAACCACCTAGCTGCCTCTGATTACTTTTTTTCTTTTCAGATTTAGGGATGATTTGTGTTAGAAATGGATTTTTTCTGGTGACCCAATCACCTATCTTTCTTCTAGCTAGTTGTGTAAATAAGTTTGCATGTGGAGAGACAATATAAAGTAACAATACCAGAAAGTAAAGTTACAAAGAGGAACATAGAACTCTTTATGGAACATCTCAAAAATCAAAGAAGCCTAGTTTGTAGCCAATATCATATATCAATCAAAAATCATATCCTAAGAATATATGTTTAGTCAGAGGAAAATATCTAAGTCTTGCTATCAGAACCTTTTGGTCCTATGATATGTAAATGTTATATAAATTTCAGACACAAGCAATAATATAAATAAACAGCAAATATTGCTGATAACGCTGAGATAATTTACACGTATTAATGAACCAAGACCAATGGATCACAAACTTAGCCTATCTCCCAAAACCCTATAAAAATGAACCCCAAAATTTCACACTCTCATGTACATTTCCATCTCCATCTGAGTTTATGGTACTGAATGCTCCCAAGTTTAATTTACATGTGTTATGAAGACATTCCCCATTCACTTCCCTACCATTACCTGCCTTACTCTACATCCTTGTGCCTGAACTGTTTGCTTCTTTACTTTCTTTTCCTCTTCCCCATACCATCTTTTTTTTTTATATCCCAATATTTTTTTTAATTTTTATTTAATAATTACTTTATATTGACACTCATTTCTGTTCCGATTTTTTCCCCTCCCTCCCTCCACCCCCTCCCCTAGATGGCAAGCAGTCCTTTATATGTTGGATATGTTGCAGTATATCCTAGATACAATATATTTTTGCAGAACTGAACAGTTCTCTTGTTGCATAGGGAGAATTGGATTCAGAAGGTATAAATAACCCGGGAAGAAAAACAAAAATGCAGATAGTTCACATTCGTTTCCCAGTGTTCTTTCTTTGGGTGTAGCTGCTTTTGTCCATCATTTATCAATTGAAACTCAGGTCTCTTTGTCAAAGAAATCCATTTCCATCAAAATATGTCCTCATACAATATCGTTGTTGAAGTGTATAATGATCTCCTGGTTCTGCTCATTTCACTTAGCATCAGTTCATGTAAGTCTCGCCAGTCCTCTCTGTATTCATCCTGCTGGTCATTTCTTACAGAACAATAATATTCCATAACATTCATATACCACAATTTACCCAGCCATTCTCCAATTGATGGGCATCCATTCATTTTCCAGTTTCTAGCCACTACAAACAGGGCTGCTACAAACATTTTGGCACATACAGGTCCCTTTCCCTTCTTTAGTATTTCTTTGGGATATAAGCCCAGTAGAAACACTGCTGGATCAAAGGGTATGCACAATTTGATAATTTTTTGGGCATAATTCCAGATTGCTCTCCAGAATGGTTGGATTCGTTCACAACTTCACCAACAATGCATCAGTGTCCCCGTTTTCCCGCATCCCCTCCAACATTCATCATTATTTTTTCCTGTCATCTTAGCCAATCTGACAGGTGTGTAGTGGTATCTCAGAGTTGTCTTAATTTGCATTTCTCTGATCAATAATGATTTGGAACACTCTTTCATATGAGTGGAAATAGTTTCAATTTCATGCTCTGAAAATTGTCTGTTCATATCCTTTGACCATTTATCAATTTTCCCCATACCATCTTTACCTTGTTAAAGTGTGATTGTAACTTCATTTCTCATTATCTTTATGATTTTTTCCCAATGAAGGCCCCAAAACAAGGACTCCTGACTCCATTTCATAATTCCATAAATTATTAATTTATGAGTCTAAATAGATCTTTTCTATGCAATTCACTTGGAAATAAGAACTTATTTTTTGTGTGTATGTGTGTGTGTATGTATTTCAGTGAGTTTGAATGTGCGTGATTCAAGTATGAATAGAAGGTAAAGTGATCTAGTTGTCAAATGAAGGAGGATTCAAATATAATCTGGGTTGTTTCTGACTAATAGAATATTACTCTAATATAGTAATCTTCCTTTATTCAGTCTCTCTGTATAGATAGATCAATAAATAGGTTTTTAGACATACACACACACACACACACACACACATATATATATATATACATATATATGCATATACATACATGTTAAATATGCATACTATATACAAATGCATTTTATATATATATATATATATGTATATATGTAATATTCTTCTCTAAAATGTAATCTTCTCTGGGAGCAGGTTTCTTGGAGGGGTTCTGGGGGCAGTCTTCCTTTCACTTCAGTAATCACCCCAAATGCAGCCAGGGATTAAGGTCCAAACCCTTTATTGTCTCTTTCCAAGTCTTGTCTCCTTTCCTGGGGCCCAGTTGGCTTTCTTAGATGCCTATCTCTTTCCTTGGTTCTGAGAGTTTAAGCTCTTGCCGCCAGTCTTTTGTCTTCTCTGCTTCTGCCAGCTTCTTGAGGTCCTCCTGAATATGTCTTGGTTTCTCTGGGGAAGGCAGGAGAACTGCCACTACTTCTCTGGTCTTCCCTAGTTCTCCTGGACTGCTTTCTCTGGCTTCTGAATCTCCCCAACTGAATCCTGGCTGAGGCTCTGAGCTTATATGTGCTCTCTTAAAGGTGTGAATCTTGTAGAACTGTAGTAAGTACTAAGTACATGTACTAAACTAGAGAATTGTTAAGCACCATGCTAAATAATCATTGCCTCTATCAATTCCACTGATTTAGCACCTTGTTTCAAGTTCTGGTCCATAACATATATTAATACAAACACACACATACACATACACACACACACACACATACATGTATGTATGGTACTTTATGTCCTCTAATTTTGTTTGACTATATTTATCTGTTGAATTATTTCCCTAGTGCTCGACTAATTATTTAATCTCTATCTTCCAATTTGATTCTTTATTAATGAGGCCTGATCAAATATTCACTTTTAGAATTTATGTACTTCTTTCTAGTTAGGTATCCTTATTTAAACTGAATTATGTGATTTTAGAACTTTTTGTCTAAGCTGGGATAGTCCTAAAAGCCAGATAAAGGAAGCATTCTTTTATATACTTTATATTGAACCTAATGATTTATGAGACATAAAACAGTGAATCTTAGTGTACACAAGGAACTTGTTTAAATTGTATAGAAAGGGAATCTAAAGAATAAGAAGGATAATCAAATAATAAAATAAATAATGCTTCTATCTTTCCAAAATGGTGTGGTGATCTAGTTCAGATGGATCTGAATTGGTCCCTGTTCAGGCGCCAAAATGTGGTGAGCTTTTTCTTCTCAAAACACAGCCAGGTGATAAAAGTTCAGATCTTTTATTATCTCCAATATAGCCCGGTTAGCTTAGAGGCCTATCTCTCTGCTTGGTTCCAAGAGCTCTCTCCGAATGTCGCCAAATCCAAAGGTCTGGTCCTTCAGTCTCTGCCTCTGCTTTCTTCAGCCTCCAGCCAGATCCACTCTTCATATCATTCCAGTGAAATCTTGACTTGTAGCTTCTTCCTCTAAAGAATTTCTTCGACTGGCCCATTGGCCTATTTATGCTCCTTCCAGAGAGAGGGATTATGGGTTTTCTCCCATAGTGCTCTCTGGTTCAAAGAGCTTCAAGGGAGGTATGAACTCATTGAACTCCAATGAGTAAAGGTGTGAACACAAGCCTTGTATTAATTAGTTCTACTTAGTACCTTGTTTCAGGTTCTGCCCAAAAAATCTTCTTGTAAGATTAGATCAACTCTAATTAGTTAGCAGTTAGTAAAGATTCCAACATCTCCCCCTTTCTTTTGTTTTAAAACATAGGGGGTTTCTGAGGGGGTACACATAAATCCATCAATATGGGCCAGAACTTTGTAACAGATATACATAGTATACATAAATCCATCAATATGGGAGGCATTATACATAATTTACATAAGCACATAGCAATATAACACAGGCTAGTAGTAATGTAACAAATAACATGAATCATCCTGAAAATTTACACATGTCCATAAGTCCTAGAAACAGTCCAATAGGATTCCATTGTCCATTAGTTCATGTGCCAGGAATCTAATAATTCCTGTAAGCTCTGAAGTACTGCAAAAGGTCTCATCAACGATTTTTCATCTCAGGGAATCCAGTGATTCTTGCTGTTTTTTCAGGAACTGAAAGCTGAAGATTTTAAAGTTCTTTTGACAGTCTCATTGTTAGCCTTTTCCACCTGTGGAAATATAAGCAGATCCTCTTCCCCAAGCAATTAACCTAATTCCCTTCTATTTACCAAATTTGGGATTTCTTCTCATCATCTGGTAATTACATTGGAGTTGTTTGCATTGGATATTGTCTTGTTGTCTTAAAAGGCCTGTATTCTCCCCAACTGTAATCCTGATTGCTTTTCTGTTGGTTGATGACATCAGAGTACTGAATTTCTAAAGTCTCTCTGGGTGTAACCTCAGCTGCTATCATGCCCCACCTGTCCTTTGATTGATACTTTGGAGCTGGGCCTTGCCTCTCCTTCCTCTGGGTCAATATGCATTTAAAGGCCCAGTGAAAGCCTCGGTTACATTTTGGACATGGGGTTTTGGGTTTTCTCTCACCCTGTCTTCTCACTCTATCTCCATATCTACAATGAGCTCTCAAATGTCCAATTTTTCCGCACTGAAAACATCGACGAGTTTCTCTAGAATTCCTCTGCCAAGAAGGACCTTGTCTTTCCATGTTCATCATAGTCTGGGCATAATAAGCATTTGTGCCCACTGTGGCACAGCGTCTTATGATTTTCTCTAAAGGAGCATCTTTGTCTAGCCCCCATATAATTCTTTTGCAAACCTCATTGGCATTTTCCTTAGCCAAATGTTTAGTCATTATTTCTGTTGCTGCATTGTCTCCAATGGTTCTTATTACAGCTGTTTGTAAACGTCCCACAAAATCTGCAAAAGGTTCATTGGGACCTTGCTCTATTTTTGTGAAAGCATTATTTCCATCTTTCTGTCCAGGGAGAGAATTCCAAGCTTTTATTGCAGCCTTAGAAACTTGCTCTACACTGTTATGGGATAATAAATCTGTTCTGAACTCTCTGCATACTGACCTTCTCCAGTTAGTTGGTCAAAAGCAACTTGTACAATAGCTACTGTTTGCCTATTGCGTTGGGCTTGAATCCTACATAATTCATGAAACTCCGAAAGCCACAATAAATTTTGTCCTGGTTCAAGACATGTTTTAGTGATGGATTTCCAGTCATTCGGGATTAGGATTTCATAAGACAAATTATCCAGTAACATCTTCACATAAGATGATGTAGCCCCATAAAGAGTGCAACCCTTTTTCAAATCTTTAATTTTTCCCAAATTAAAAGGAGTGTATTTTCTCTCTTTTTGACCTGAGGAGTTGAGCTCTTCAATCACAGGATATGCATTTATAAAATCAGATATATCTTCTCCTTCATTTTTTGCTTTAATTAATGCTTTTTCTAATCTTGTCAAATTCTGCTTTACAGGAGAAGCTGATTGTGTTTCTGTCTCTCTCCCTCCCCCTTGTTCCACCCATGAAGGGTTAATTGTGGGGGGAGGGTCATGAGATGTGGAATCACCTAATTCCTCCTGCTGTGAAGTATCATACTCAGAATTGTAATTAACTCCATTCTCATCTGATTCGTCCTCCTTTTCACCTAGTAAAGTTGGCACTTTGGAAATTGAGTCAGGTCCATTTCTATTATAAAAAAGATCCTCTCTTTCTAATGTCCACTGCATTGAGTTTGAATTAGATCTGTAGCATTCACCCAGTTTTTCTCCGATTAATTTCCATTCATCTAAATCTAATTCCTTTTCTGTAGAAAACCAAGGACATATGTACTTAACGATTTCTAAAAGTTCAGTGATCTGCTCCAAAATTATAATTAAACCTTGGCTTTCCATAATTTTGACAATGCTCTCTAAACATTTTCCTTGAACAGAAACAGGCTGTTTTCTAAATATCTGTCCCATCTTAGATGAAATTCTACTTTAACTCTTCTAACAAAATTTTTTTGTTGCACTCACCCTAATTTCTGGGTTTCCACTGGATCAGGATCAGAGGTTTTTCCACATGAATCAGGATCGGAGCTTTTCCACTGAAATCCACTGAGGGGTCTGTTTGTCCCACATTGGGTGCCAAAATGTTGTGATCTAGTTCAGATGGATCTGAATCGGTCCCTGTTCAGGCACCAAAATGTGGTGAGCTTTTTCTTCTCAAAACACAGCCAGGTGATAAAAGTTCAGATCTTTTATTATCTCCAATATAGCCCGGTTAGCTTAGAGGCCTATCTCTCTGCTTGGTTCCAAGAGCTCTCTCCGAATGTCGCCAAATCCAAAGGTCTGGTCCTTCAGCCTCTGCCTCTGCTTTCTTCAGCCTCCAGCCAGATCCACTCTTCATATCATTCCAGTGAAATCTTGACTTGTAGCTTCTTCCTCTGAAGAACTTCTTCGACTGGCCCATTGGCCTATTTATGCTCCTTCCAGAGAGAGGGATTATGGGTTTTCTCCCATAGTGCTCTCTGGTCCAAAGAGCTTCAAGGGAGGTATGAACTCATTGAACTCCAATGAGTAAAGGTGTGAACACAAGCCTTGTATTAATTAGTTCTACTTAGTACCTTGTTTCAGGTTCTGTCCAAAACATCTTCTTGTAAGATTAGATCAACTCTAATTAGTTAGCAGTTAGTAAGGATTCCAACAAAATGGAAATTTGGAAATTATAAATAACAGTATAATAACTGATATGAATTGTACTTACGATAAAGTGAACGTATTTGAAATGCCCGAATCTCATCTTTCATATCCTACTCACATAGGTAAAATATCTGTAGTTTTTATCTATATAGAGAAATTTCTTGAACAAAGCATATTCATATACATTGCATATGTATACATACATATGTGTGTGTGTGTGTGTGTGTGTGTGTGTGTGTGTATACACAAATATGACTTTAAGTAGATAATTATTGTCTCAAAAGTTAAAGATAGCCTTTGGATTCACTCTAAGTTTTTCTGACTCTTCATGCACTAGTACTCTATAAAACCATTCTTTATTTACTCTGTCTTGCTGTGTCTATATGAATACTCACATGTATGTATATGCACGTACTCACATATGTATTTATGTATGCATGCTTTTCTGGATCTGTTATTTCTTTATTATTATGCAAAGCAATGCCTCTCAGTCACTCAGGATATTGGTTTGAAACCTTGTGAATCTTCCTCTCTAGGTCTTACAAGCAAGATTGTCTGACATATGGACTTTAATCCCAGCTCTCTGTAGCATGAGCACTTCTGCCCAGTCATTCATTTCTGAATCTTCTCCATGCCAAGATTTTAAAGTATCTTCCTTTAGAATCTAAACTGATTTCTTAGCTCCTTCCCAGTGATGAATCTCTTTCTATCAACATAGAACAACATATACTTCACAACCTATAGTCCTGGAGTTTCTTAGAGTATTAGCATTAAAGGACATGCTCAGAATCACATAGCTAATATGTATAGGATGTATTTTTGAGCCCATGCTTTTCTGACCTTAAAATCAATTTTATCCATTATACTATAGATTTCATTTTTTAACAAATTATTTGAAAATATAATAAAATCTTGTTCAACCTCTACATGAAGGTGATTTTTAGGATAAATACTTTCTTTGAAAGAGAGTTTTTAAATAACAACTTCTAGGGGAAAAACGTACCTTGGCAATCTTAACTTGTAATGATAACACAAAAACTACTGCTTTCATCACCTGTGCCAAATTTGATTCAAGTTTTACGTTCAGTCTCTTAGATTTTGTTCCTGGACTAATCTAATAGGCATTGAAGTCTTTGGAGGACTAATGCCCTAGCAATCCTTTCATCCCTGAATTAAATTCTCTGCCAACTTAACTTTCTGCAATGCTTTTATAGAATTCTAGGAAAAGTGTATAATATTATATTAAGTAGAATATACTAAATGAGAAAATATAATTATGGAAAAATCCACATCTTAGAGAAGATTGTTATTATCAGGTTAATCAAAGAGGGCAAAAAAAAAAAAAGATTTAAGCTCATGATTATCACCTAAAATTCATTGTTAGGTGTCATATGAAATAAGTAAAATAATTAACTATTGAATGGGGTGTTCAGGGAAGACAAGAACCTCTGGCCTAACAGCTTGGACAGTCCTTTTTGGACTACTCATCAACCTTTGGTGTTCACTTGTCACTCAGTTCTCACCTTGGGTTCCAAGAAACTGCAGCAGGAGCAACAACCACACACTGGTAACGCTATCTCAGCAGATAAGCTAAACCAGGTTTAGAGTAATCAGCAGGCCTAAAATCTGTCACTGTATTAGAAGAACGTAAACACTTCCCCTGCCAGAAGGGGTGGGTGATAGCAATTTGTTCCAATGGCCATAAAAATAGAGTAAAGCAGATGCTGTGGGAGCAATTAGAACTAGGTCAAGTTTTGAAGATGCCAAGGTCATCCTTCCAAGTCATCACCAGTTGTTTTGATTTTTTTTCTTTTCCTCGGACATTGATGACTCTGGAAGAGAGAATGAGGCTGATGACTTTGTGCAACTCTGGCTCACTTAGAGCCAATTCATGTGCAAGTCAAAACTTCACATTATGATGTCATAGGCATCGCAAAAGGCAAAAAACAGCAAAAAATTCTATTAGATGAGAGGGTTAACCACATGGGCTTTTCAAACACAAAAAGTTAAAAGAAAATAGACAAACAAAAGTTAAACAAAGACAAACAAAATAAAAGAAATTTAAAAAATAAAAGAAAATAAGACAATTGGTGTGATAAGGAAATGTAGAAAGGGACTTACTTAATATAATGTTATTTCCTTTCTAAACTCATGGAATGGTTTTTGAATGTACAGATATTGAACTCCCTTAACCTACTGGTTGGCAAGATATGCCAACAAATTTCCAGGAATCTGAGTTCTGATACCAACCATTTCCCTTTCTGATTCTGGTTGTTTAATCATTCTATTATCAGTTATTTCATATTTTAGTCCTCATCTCTCTCTTGCCTCTGAACTTAATGTCTTGGTCTCAATTGTCTGACCAATTGCAATACAACTTGCTCCTGCCATTGAAGGATTTTTCAATCTGGGATCTTGAACATTAGACATGGAGACTAGAAGTTAAATATCTTGAATAGAACTAAAAAAGATTAAGAATACGCTAAGGGAAAATAATTTCATATAGCAATTTTAGTTTTAATAAGTTTTTAGACCTGTTTAGCAAATAAGATCAGTCAATAATGTTGTGCATCAATTTGTAATAGATAAGTAATATTTTTCAATAAAGAAAAAGTAGTTCAGGAAGTTAAGCAAGCAAGAGAATAAAAATAGGTTTTCTCAGAGAATGAGTGTCAAACATTAGGTGGCTTTTGTTATTGAGGTGGAAAGCATTCTCTGTTGAAGAACAACAAATAGGAAACTTGTGAGATATTCATAATTTTTTATATTTTGTATTTATTTAATATTTCACTAAGTTATCTAAAAACAATTATTTTACATTAGTTTTGTTTTTTTTTTTTTTAGTTTTAGGTTCTCTCCTCTACCCTCACCCACAATTAAGAAATGAGGTGTAAAGTTATACAAAACATTTCCATAAAAGTCAAGTTATGAAAGAAATCATAGATCTCCCACCCTAATGAAAATAAAATCAAAGATGAAAAATTAAGAAAGAGAGAAATAGAAAAATAGAGAAGGCTTCAATTTATATTCAGACATAATTAATTCCTTCTCTGGGTATGGATATGATTTTCATAAGTCCTTTAGGGTAATCTTAGATGATTGTACCACTGAAAATAGCAAAATCATTTAGAGCTTATCATCCCAGAACAACGCTTTTACTTGGTATACAATACATTTCACTTTGCTTTAATTCATGGTGGACTTTTCAGGGTTTTTTGTTTGTTTTTTCTCAGAGAATCGTAGTCATCATTCCCATAGAAAAATAATATCCCATCAGAAACATATACCACAATTTATTGAGCCATTTTCCAATTAATGAGCATCCCCTCAATTTCCAATTATTTTTGCCCTGAAAAGATAGCTGCTATGAATATTTTTGTACATATAGCTCATTTTTCCTTCTTTTTTTTTAAGTCTCTTTTAGTATCCATGCCTAATAGTGGTGTTGTTAAGTCAAAGAATATGCAAATCAATAGCCTTTTGAGCACAGATCATACCTTTTGGTCATTTATCAATTGGGGCATGGATCTTACTTTTTATTATTTAAAAAAAATTATTATAAATTTGAGAAATGAGGTCTTATCATAGAGAATTGCTTCAAAATTCATTTTTTTTACAATTAGTATTGCTAATTATCCCCTTTCCCCCATTTATTCTATCTCTTCTTTCATCCTGTCCATCCTCAAAAGTGTTTTGGTACTGAACACTCCCTTACCCAATATACCCTCTCTTTTATCACCCTCCTCCTTTTCCCACATCCCATTTCCCTCCTATTTTCCTGCACAATAAGATCTCTATATCCCGAGTTAGTATGTATGTTATTTTTTCTTTGAGCCTATTCTGATGAGAGTAAGGTCATTCATTGTCTGCCTTCTTCCCTATCTTCCCCTCCCTTGTAAAAGCTTTTTCTTGCCTCTTTTTTATGACAGATAATTTGCACCATCACACTTCTTTCTTTTCCTTTCTCTCAGTACTTTCCTTTCTCAACTCTTAATTTCATCATTTTTGAATAGATATTATTCCTTCATATTCAACACACACCTGTGCCTTCTGTCTATATATTCCTTCTAACTTTCATAATAATGAAAATGTGTTTTCACACATTTGTTGTGTGTTACAAATGTGTTACACAGTATCATCCTCCCATGTAGAAATGTAAAAATAAACCTTATTAAATCTCATATGATATCACTTTGTTGATTATCTCCTTATACTTCTCCAGATTCCTGTATTTGAAAAACAAATTTTCCATTCGATTCTAGTCTTTTCATCATGAATGTTTGAAAATTTTCCATTACATTGAATGACCACCTTTTTCCCTGAAGAGTTATACTCAGTTTTCTTGAGTAGGTAATTATTGTTTTTAATCTTAGATCCACTGCTTTACAGAACATCATATTCCACTCCCTTAAGGCTTTTACTATAGAATCTACTAAATCTTGGTTTATCCTGACTATGACTCAGTTACACTTCAATTGTTTCTTTCTGGATGCTTATAATATTTTCTCCTTGCCCTGAGAGTTCCAGAATTTAGCTATAATATTCCTGAAAGTTTTAATTTTAGGATATTTTTTTGGGAAATATTCTATAGATCCTTTAAATTTCTATTTTACCCTCTGGTTCTAGAATATCAAGGCAGTTTCCTTGATAATTTCTTGAAAGATGATGTCTAGGGTCTTTTTGTGATCATAACTTTCAGGTAGACCAATAATTTTAAAATTCCCTCTCCTGGTGCATATATGGTTAGTATTGATATTTTTTTATTATCTATGGTAACCTTTAGCAAGATGTAGTTTCCTGCATTATCTCTTTTATTTAGATCTATTTTTGCTTTTGCTTGATCTGAGATCAGATCATTACCCCTTAAGCTGAAGCATAAAAGATTCTGCTCCAGCTTTTTACTTTTACTCAGTATGTATTATTCTGTTTTAAATGTGTTTCTTGTAAACAACATTGCACAGAATTCTGGCTTTTTATACAGCCCACTCTTTACTTCTGTTTTATGGGATAGTTTATCCTATTCACATTCACAATTAAAATAACCATCACCATATTTCCTGCCATCTTATTTTCCCCAGGTTATTTTTTTTTCCTTTCCCCTTTCCCTCTTCATCAATGATTTGCTTCTCACCACCCCCTCCTTCAATCTACCTTCCCCTTTTACAGCTCTTCCTTTTCTTATTTCTTCCCACTTCTACTTTTGTTATTTCTTTCCACTTTCCCTATCCCTTTCTCTTCGAACTTCCCTATAAGATGAAACAACTTTATATAGCAAACAAACCAAATATGTCTGATATTCTCTCTTTGAGCCAAATGCAATCAAATAAGGCTCACGCAATGCTCATCCCCTTCCCTTTTTTTTTTATCTCAACTGTATAAGTGTTTTCTGACTTTTCATATGATATAATTTACTACATTTTATATTCCCTTTCATCTTCTTCTTGTACAATCCCTAGTTTCCATCCCTAGTTTCTTTTTTATGGCATCAAAGTAAAATCAAATTATACCAACATACTCTATGTATATCCCCAACATAGATACAGTTCTCAAGAGTTAAACATATCATGTTCTCATATAGGTATGTAAACACTTTAACTTTAAAATGCTTTTTTTTTCTTCCCTTTTTAAGTTTCTCTTGAGTTCTGTATTTTGTATTTGAAGATCAAATTTTCTATTCAATTCTGTTCTTTTCATCAAAATTAAATGAAATTTCCTTATTTTATTGAATAAAAATCTTTTTTCCTAAAAGAAAATGATGAATTTTACTGGACGGTTGATTCTTGGTTTCATCCAAGTTCCTTTTCCCTCTGGAATATTATATTCCAAGGTCCTTTGATCCTTTAAAGTGAAAGCTGCTATTTCCTTGGTAATCCTGATTGTGATTTCTCAATATCTAAATTGTTTCTTCCTGTATGCCTGCAATATTTTCTTCTTGATCTGATAATTCTGGAATTTACCTGCAATATTCCATGGAGTTTTCATTTCCGTGTCTCTTTCAGGAGGTGATTTGTGGATTCTTTCAATAGCTATTTTAACCTAGGACATTAGAGCAGTTTTCTTTATACTTTCTTAAAAGATATTGTCTAACTTCATTTTTCCATTGTGGTTTTCCACCTAGTATCATTCTGCTTCAATCACAACACAAGTTGTCACCACCCACTGACTTCTCAGGAAGGCCTAGAACTCCTAGGGGAGGTGGAGCTCAACCAGACATTTTTAACAGGTTCTTTCTGGGTTGAAGGGTCTTCTACCTCTACCAGAGTTTCCACACTGATTGTGACCTCTACACTTTTGTTCAATTGTAATTTTCAGTTAATTATTTTTTTCAGTTAGTTTTTTTTTTTTTTTCATCTCCTTTTGTTTGGGCAATTGAACTTTTTTTTCTCCTGAGGCAATTGGGGTTAAGTGACTTGACCAGGGTCATTCAGCTGGAGGTGTTAAATGTCTGAGCCCAGATTTGAACTCAGTTCCTCCTGACTTCAGGGCTGGTGTTCTATCCACTGCATCATCTAGCTGCCCCATCAATTGAACTTTTAAATGAATTGTTTTGGTCATTGAATTTTTTTCCATTTCACCAATTTTATTTTTCAAGGAATTGTTTTCTTCTTCCATTTTGCCAAATCTCTTTCTTCCCACAATTTATGTGTTTTGTTTTCCAAATATTTTATTTCCTTTCTCCAATTTTATTATAACATTCTTTCAAGATTCTTTTTGAATTCTTCCAAGAGAGTCTTTTGAGTTAGAGTCCAACTTATATTAATCTTTGAGGTTTTATCTAGAGACATTTTGTCTCTAGTGTCCTCAGAAGTTGAGGTCTGTTCTTCCCTGTCTCCAAAAAAGCTATCCATGTTCAGAGCTTTTTTTTTACTTTTTCTGTAATGTCCTGGTAAGCTTTCTGGAGGGCCTTGGGACTAGCCTTGCTTTCAGCAGAATAATCACCATGACAGTAGTAAGGGATAAAGTCCAAAGTCCAAAGTATCACCATGCTAAACTAGATATCCATCGTCTTATCAATTCCACTGAGTTAACACCTTTTTCCAGAGTTCTGGCCCATTGCACTTTTTGTTCACTTTTAGAAGTTAAGGTCTACTATTAGGGCAAAAAGGAATTGTCTCAAGGTTTCTCTAGAGGCAACAGCAGCTTCACACTGCCTTGGAGCCATTGGTACCAATTTTCTTCTCATGTTAGGTGGAAATGGCCAAGTCCTGCTTGATATTCCAGGAATTCAAGGTATCAATATTTGCCTTCTGTATTTGTGTTGAATATCTCATAGCTAGTCTGTTGATCCATTGGTTTATGAACTAGGACAAAGTATCAGAGGTTTCTGTATTTTGGCTAAGCGTCTCCCACTAGATTTCCTGGCACATAGAGGACTATGTGCCTTGGGCTTCCCTGCTCTGCCCTTTGGGCCAAGTCTCCCATTGTCTAATTGAGACAAACATTTCCTGAAGTTCTTCAAAAATATTTGTGGGTTCTGTCACTCAAAAACCCATTCAGAGACTTGACCTGTCATTGATCTAAAGGAAGTCAGGAAGAACTTAAACAAAGACCTGTCTACTGGCAGCCATCTTGATGTAGCATCAATATTTATAATTTTTAAAAATTCCATTTGACTTAAGGTGTGAAAGCTGAGGTAATAATTTACAGAAAGCTACAAAGGTCTCCTGTCTAAAGAAACTGATTCTCCTACAATGAACTCTGAAATTCCATACCAAGAATCTACTTCCTATTGTTAATAACACAGATTTAGAAAGGTAGATAGAAGAATATTAGAGTAAGAAGATTTGGATTCAAAACTACAAATGTTACTTAAACTCTGTATCCCTGGGAAAATCAAGAAATGTATGTGTAGGGTTTTCATTTAAATTCATCATAATAATGTTCCCATATTTGGGAACAAATATTCCCATATTTGGTTGTAAGGAATAAATGAGAAAAGATATGTAAAAAGTGCCTTAGAAGTCTTAAATGTCTGATAAAACATCAAATGCATCAATATAAATAAATATAACTGCTATTAATAGAAATAAAAATAACTGCTTTTGCTATTACTGAGGATGATTATGATGATGATAACATCTAATTCTTTTGTTTATTTTTTATATTTTAAAAAATATACTATTTTCCCATATTTATTTTATTTGAAGAAACAGAATAAGCAAAAAGAAAAAGTGAAAAATAATACAAAATAAAATGAAACAAAATAAAAAAGAACATTATCATATGCCTAACAAAACATCAGGGAGGATTCAAAATATATGACAAGTACGTGTGGTGATCTTCTTCCCAAATGCAGCCAGGTGATAAAAGTTCAGATCTTTTATTATCTCCAATATAGCCCGGTTAGCTTAGAGGCCTATCTCTCTGCTTGGTTCCAAGAGCTCTTGCTGCTTTGTCCTTTGCTTCTGCCTCTGCTTTCTTCAGCCTCCAGAGCCAGCACCACTCTTCATGTCATTCTGGTGAAATCTCGACTTGTAGCTTCTTCACTCTGAAGAACTTCTTTGACTGGCCCTATTTATGCTAGTGCTCTCTGGCCCAAAGAGCTTCAAGGGAGGTGTGAACTCATTGAACTCCAATGAGTAAAGGTGTGAACACAAGCCTTGTATTAATTAGTTCTACTTAGTACTTTGTTTCAGGTTCTGCCCAAAACATCTTCTTGTAAGATTAGATTAATTCTAATTAGTTAGCAGTTAGTAAGGATTCCGGATTCCAACAAGTACGAATTTAAGAAAGTATAAATATATACATGAAATTATATTCATGAATGTCCATCTTATGATTACTTCCTTGTAAATTGTTCTTTTGTTCTCTATGGTGCCCCTTATTTACTTTATTCTTTTTCTCCTTTATTACTCTTCACCCCCAAGCAAGATATATTCATATGTAAATATGTAAATATGTACATACACACAGAGAGAGACATACAAGTATCTCCCTTTTATCCCCTCACCAGCCCAAGCAAATTACATTTAAGAAAATATGTTTATGTATACATACGTGTATGTATGTGTATAGTATTAGTATGTGAAAAACTATATATATTATATAGTTATAAATACAGATATAGAGGGCCGCAGATAGTGGGGGATTCTGGATAAGGTATAAGACCCTTCAGTTCAGAGGGAACCTGCTGACAATGTCTACTTTGGCTCCCCATTTCCCTTTGGTGCTCTCAAACTTCCTGAGAAGTCAGGTAGGGCATGACTACCTCTGTTCTACTTGAAGCAAGGGATACTTACAATAAAGAGACATTTACATATCAATAGTACAATGCTTATAGTTAGCCCTGGAGCAGTGTGCTATGGGAATGTGGTGATGTAATGGTTCTATAGTTGGCACAACTTCAGTGTGCTATAGTGTCATAATTGTACTAAGGTATTTAGAGGCTAAGAGGGCTTGACATAAAGGAACTCAATCTTTGACAAGCCTCATGGGTCTCCTGCCTTCATCACTCCTCCACTAAGACCAAGAACTCTGGCTGGTTAAATGACTTTCAGAAAATGATAGGAGATATCCAATGGATGTGCTCAGTGTAAGTCTTGACTACCTATCAATTGCAACCATTACATGACATTTTTAGGAGGGACACTGCTTTAGGCTCACCCCACCAGCATATTAAAGAAGCTCAAGAGTCTTTGAGAGAGGTTGAACTGGCTTTATCCAATGTGTTTGAAAGAGTGACTCAAAAACCCTTGGAAATATCAGTTTTTCCTACAAAAGAGGCAACCGCAGCAGTCCTTCATCAAGGAGATAGTGTGACAAAATGGGTGAACCTCTCAGTACAACCAGAACAAACCTTAATTCTTTACTCAGTACTTGTGGCTAGAATTTTATTAAAGGCCATTAAGTAAGTAGTACAATTATTTGGGATAAGACCTGACAAAATATACACCTTTTATACCAATGCACAAATTAATCTATGTTGTGAAACCATCCCAGAGTGGCAAATTTGATTTGCCACAGCTCCAAATTTTACATACAGGTCTCCCTTAAAGATTACCCGACTGTTACATAATTGGCTATGGTTCTAAAGTTCCTCTTAAAGAACCAACTATCTTTACAGATGCACCCAAAAATAACATTTGTGCTGTATACTCTCATGATTTAACTATAAAGAGAATAGTCAGAACTCCTTTTCAATCCACTCAACAGAATGGATTCTATGGAATCATTCTAGCTCTTACTTATTATCCAGGAGATGTAAATATAATATTTGATTTGGCCTATTCAGTAGGTGTGGTACAAAGAATTGCCATAGCCCAAATAAAATTTGTAGCTTCTAATATATATCAGCTCTTTAAGAAACTGCAAGAGCAAGTGAGAAAGTATCTACTTGAAATTTATATCTTGCATATCCACTCTCATAGTAGACTTCCAGGTCCTATTTTTTTAATAGAAATTCAAAGGCAGATAGCCTTCTAACCATGTTAGTCAATACTCCTTTATTTCAGGAAGCCCAAGAATCTTATTCTAAATATCATCAAATTGCTCGAGGTTTACATTTGCAATTTGGGATAACAACAGAGGCAGCTAGGGGTATAGTAAAAGCCCGTATATCTTGCCTTCCTTTCCACATTCTTATGCTCCCTCCAGGAAAGAACCATTGTGATTTGAGACCTGATGAAATTTGGCAAATAGATATGACTGACTATAAATTTTTTGGTTGTCTGTCTTTTATCCATGTTTCAATAGACACCTTTTCAGGATTTACTTTTGCAATACCAGCAGCAAGAGACAGCCTGAGTGGTCACTGAATTCCTTATACAAGCTTTTGCAGTTATGGATGTACCACAAGTAATGAAAACAATAATGGACCTGCATATAGTTCCAAACATTTTGCACACTTTTGTGCACAGTATCAGATTTCACACATCACTAGCATACCTTTCAATCCTCCAGGACAGGCAATTGTGGAGAGGAGAAAGAGATATAAAGATGCTCCTCCAGAAACAAAAGAAAGGGGCCGCCACAGGTAACCTTAGAGAACTTCTAACCTTAGCACTTTATCCTATTATTTTTTTATTATTTTTAATGGAGATGCACTGGCTCTGGCAGACAGGTTTCATTATCCGCCTGAAGGGCAGTGTAAACATCTCCAATATTTTTAGATAATTGCCAGGTGTGATGTGGAGAGATCCAGCATGTGATTAATGGATGGGACCAGATAGGTTAACTGCTTGGGGAAGACAATTTGCTTGCATCTTTACAGATAGAGAAGGAATTCAGATGGATGCCAATGAGCCATATTTGCCTTGTCCATTGGAGAAAGACAAAAAAAAGAGAAGACCCTTGAAATGAAGAAGACCCAAGAAACATTTGTTGGTTCCATCTCTGACTATGTGTGCCACTGAAAGCGCATGCCTGTTAACCCAATGTGAATAGCAATTGAGTCATGAACATTAAAAATTGTTAATGAGATTGTTGCAGGAGTTCAACACCTGTAGGAATCATTGGATTCCCTGACACATGAAGTGATGGACCATACATTGGTTTGGGACTATCTATTTGCTGCTGACAGAGGAATGTGTGTGAATGTTATTTACATACCCTTCTTCTAGGACTCATGTAAATCTTTTATAATCTCATACTGATTCATATTATTTGTTATATTACTACTTGCCTGTGTGATTCCTCATATTGATTCATGTTATTTGTTACATCACTACCACCCTGTGTTATATTACTACTTCCTTGTGTGATACTTCCCATGCTGATAGATTTATGTATATTTGTTTCAACTAAAACAAATCAAAGCGGGAGATATAGACCCCCACAGATAGTGGAGGAACTCTGGGTAAGGAGAAGACCCTTGAAACATCTGGTGGTTCTATCTCTGACTATATATGCCACTGAAAGAACATGGCAGTTAACCCTACACTTGAAATACAGGAACTCTACCTTTGACCAGTCTTGTGGTTCTCCAGCCTTCATCACTCCTCCACTAAGACCAAGGACTCAGACTGGTCCAGAGATCCTCCAGAGAGCTAGTTAGGATGGCATATTTTGGTACCCAAGCATGGGGGCTCTAGAAGCATAGTATATTGTGACACCCCAATTTGGGGGCTCTAGAAAACACACTACATAAGTGTGTGTGTGTGTGTGTGTATATATATATAAAATCCATTCCTGATGTGAGTAGATTTTAAGCCGTTCTTCCCCCCTCTAATGTCTCTATGTCTGTTCTTCTGGATCTCATTTGTACAACATTATTTTTCCTTTACTCTGTTATCCTTTCTTTTGAGCTTATATAAAGTATAGTTTTCTCATGTAAAATATATATATATATATATATATATATATAAATTAAAAAATTTGTCCAGGTTGCGTTTCTTAAAATTGCTTTTTGATTTTGTCTATTTTAAATTTTTTTGTTAAGTTCAGATTTGGTTGACAGAAAGTCCTGAAAATCTGCAAGTTCATTTAATGTTCATTTTTCTCATTGAAAATTATATATAATTTTGCTAGATATGATATTTATGGTCACTGACCTTGTTCTTTTGCTTGTATATATATATGATTTCTTGTCTTTTATTATATCTATTGATAAACTTGTACAATTATAATTTTAACTTCAGCATATTTGATTGGTTTTTTTTTTTCTTGCTTCTTGTAAAATTTTCTCTTTGATCTGGGGTTTTTAAAATATGTCAATAATATCTCTATGTGGGACAGCTAATTAGTGTAGTGGATAGAGCACCAGCCCAGAAGTCAGAAGGACCTGAGTTCAAATTCAGTCTCAGATAATTAATACTTCCTAGCTGTGTGACACCGAGCAATTCACTTAACCTCAATTGCCTCAGCAAATAATAATAATAATAATAATAATAATAACAACAACAACAACATTCCTATGTGTTTGAGGTGGTGATCAGTGGATTTTTTTTATTTCTTCTTTTCCCTCATGTTCTATCACCCTAAGACAATTTTCTAGGATTATTGCCTGTATTATTGTGTCAAGGTTATCTTTTGGGTCACAATTTTCTGTCTGTCCAATTATTCTTATTTTTTTTTCTTCTTGATCTGTTCTCCAGATTTGTTGTTTTACCTATGAGATGTTTCACATTCTCTTCTGTTTTCACATTCTTTATAATCTTATTTTGTTATTCTTGGTCTTTCATAGCTTCACTAGCTTCCCCTTGCCCAATTCGAATTTTTAAAGAATTACTTCATCATTAAGACTCTGTATCTCCTTTTCTAATTGTTTAGCTTTTTTCATAATCTTGTTTTTCTTGGATGGTTTTAATTTCTTTTCTTTAGTTTTTCTCAATGTCTCTCATTTAACTTTTGAATTCTTTTTTTGAGTTTTTCCACAAATTTTCTCTAAGCAGGAGCCACTTTCATCCTACTCTTTGGGGTAGAAGCATTTTTTTTTTTTTACTAAAGTGTCTTCCTTTGAAGTTGAACCCTGATCTCCCAATAAAATGTTTCAGTTCTAGAGTTCTTTCTTTGCTAGTTCATTTTTTTAATAAGAGGTATTGGGTAAGCATTACATGTTGTGTAATGGAGTGGAAAAATGTCTCAAGCTTCCCTTTAGCTCTCTACTCGAACCAGGAACCCCAAACCAAGGGCTTCACCTCATGTAAGTGGTCACAATCAGTGTTGCTTCTTCACTCACCAGGTGCTAGTTCCTTTTTTTCCAGGGCTACATTTCAACAGCATGGCTGGTCCAGGAGTTCCCTGTCAGGGGAGGTTCACTTAGTTTTCCTGGACTCAAACCTCCACTCAATGAAGAATCTGGGGAGATGAAAGTGTCTGTGGTTTCTGCTGAGATTCTAGCCAAACCCAGATAATTAAAGGGTCCCCACTTTTTATATTTTTGGAACTAGCCTGGCAATATTTGCACTTCAGACAGATTAATCCTACCTTGAGGTCTTTCTTCAGACCTTGTGAAGTTGCATCAAGAAGACCCAGATTCTTCCCCAAGTCTTCTTGTTTTTTACCTATGTTTACCCTGAGGCACCAATTTGACTATTTGTGAGGGAAATTGGGACATCTTGGAATTTACCAACCTACTCCACCATCTTCCCAGAATCATATTCCTATTTCTCTAATATGAAACAAAATTAAGTACTAATCTACTTATTTTAATATTTTCCTATCTTTGCCCATTTGCTAATCACAAAATTTATATTCATAAACATTATCACTGATGTCTTATTATTGTAAAACTTCCCCATTTAAAACTCAAATTTTTATGTAACTTAAAGGAATACCATTGTCATAATCATGGTCTCCTGTATCCTTTCCATATTTAGACCTAACTAGTTTTAACATATAGTAGTCATTGAATATAGATTCAAGAGAAGTTTTGTCAAATTTTGTTGCATAACATAATCATACAGTACGTGTGTGATATAAGTATGGTGGAATATTTCCCTCACTCCCATTTTATTCTTTCTCTCATGAAATAAGGAAAATTTTCAAGTTCCTCTTAAGTCCAGTGACAAAGGATACGATTTCAGATTATAAGAGTTTGTGCCAGATACTTTTTACAAGTATAAACATATTTAAAATTCTACCACTATATAAAAGATAATTACTCATTTTCTACATTTGAATCCCTTTAGCCTAGTCAAAGCTTAAATATTCCATGAATTTGTTTATTTAGCCCTGTTATCTGCATTGAAAGAGATGTGTTCTTTTAGAGGACACTTTGAATATAGCAAATTCATGACAAAGTTGAATTTAATTCAATTCAAAATACTTTTATGAAGGACCTACTTTATTCCACTCATTGTGATAGGTACTTGACATATAAAGATGAAAATGAATCTTGGAATTACTCTTCCTCAACAAAATCAGGCTTATTTATTTTGAATCAAAAGATATAATGATATTAATCACCTGTGTGATTTTCAGCATTTTATTTAACTTCTTTTGTGCTTTAGTTTATTTAGCTATATGATGAGAGAGTTTAATTAAGGGGCCTTTTAGAACACTTCTATTATTAGTTGTTTGTTCCCATGCTCGTATGATTGTTTGCAATTGAGAAACAATAGTTTTTGTTGTTGTTGTTGTTTGTTTGGTTTTTTTTTTTTTAGTTCAAGTAATGACAAAGCATAGAAGTCCCTCTTTCCAATATTACAACTCTAATTTTATAAAGGGTAGCTCTTTAGCCATTAGACAACAGAAAAAAAAAAATTAAGGTATAAACATTAATCAAGAGAAAACAAAATTACAAGCCTATTTTTATATAACTATAGAAAAATAGCAAAGTAATCAGTTCCAATTATTAATTACTACAAAAAATTTTAGAATATAAAATAATTACTTGATAATTATTAACATTTCTATTTAGCCTTGAGAAAAGGCAGAACAAAGTAACTATAATAGAAATTCTTAACAGAATAACTATAAAATAAATGCAATATCTGAATATTAATATAGCAAGACTTGCAGGAAAACTATACAAATAAAAATCACACTTACAAAAATAAAGATTAAAATATTCACTTGGACCATATCAACATGTTAAAAAATATAATATTATCTTAATCCATTAACTTTCACATTATTCAGTATAAAATTGGCAGTGGATTAAATTTCAAAATACATATATATGTATATCTATATGTATGTGTGTGTATATAAACATGCATACTTATATGTATACACACACACACACACACACACACACACACACACAAAACACATTTTCGAATAAATTGGAAGTAAACCTAGATTGTATTAGTTATTTTTCTGTTGACTATCTGTGTGATGTTCATGAAGCTGTATAATATATGCAAAATAAGGCAGAAAGATAGAAAACCTCTATGGCCCCTTCAATTTCTAAAATCCTGCAATTCTTACAAAAAAAAAATGTGATAAAGGCAAGAACATAACTGGGATACAGATCTGGTACTATGGTTAAAGAGGGTACTATAAATACTTACAATATTTACATTAATTTAGAATATTTACAGTAAAGAAAACTTAAAATACATGATGTGCCTTGCTTTGGTGTATGTATGTATATATATGTATATACATACATACATATATATATATATATATATATATATATATATGTATATATATATATATATATATATATATATATATATATAATGGAAGAGGAGAGAATTTTGGAGGGAAATATAATAATATAAAAAGACATTAATAAAAATTTATTTTTAAAAAAGCAAGAGAGACAAAGTGTCATAGCTTGGCAGAGACCAGTTTTTAGACTACAATGCTTTATCTATTAAACTTAGGAAAATGTTATCAATAATATCAATATCAAATCTTATACTCACCAAAGAAATGGAGTTAAATTTTCCCCATGCATTTATTTTTGTTTTCTCATATTAATGTGTGTATTTGTATTGATTTGTCAGATGAGCAAAATGTTCCCTTCATTAGGAAAGTAGAATCTTCAGGAATGAGATATAAGATAAATAAGTTCCAACTACTTAAGTGCTGACTGACAAAACTAAAAAGGAAACCTAAAATAGAGCTTCTAGACATGTGGAATTAGGGAAAAGCACTAGGGTTCTGAGTCAAGACAGATTGGAGTAGAACAATAAAGAGTCTTCTGTAGGTATCTAAAGTAGGACAATATACCAAAGAGAAGAAACTGAAGAGAGTAGGAAATGTTCTATATTTATATACACACGTGCAGGCATGCATATGTTCATCTGTATAATCTCTATAACAAATCCCAATAGAATAATAAAGTTTTTTGAGAGAAATTATCATATTTGAAATAAGACTTTTTGGCTTTAGGATATTTTGTGTTACTAGTAATATCAGAACATGGTGTCAGAGAAAGTGAACACTTCTTTTGGGAAAATATTCATACAGAATGAGATGCAGTGGTAATTGTAAATGTTGCTATTATCAATCACAAACATTTTGCTACATTTTCTTTTTAAAACAGACCTTTTCATTAAATGAGCAAATGAATTTTTAAAAAAAATGGAGGGACAAGAGGGTACCATTTTCTCATCTATTCCTGTGCTAAAGATAAGTCAAAGGTTTTTTTTTTGTTTTGTTTTGTTTTGTTTTGTTTTTTTTTCATTTTAGATTATCTGGCCAAGTGGAGCATCATAGTCATAAATTACATTAAGATATTATCTCCTTGATTTTGGTACAATAATTTTAAATCAGCACTGTGAGCTCACAAGTTATAGATATCCATATATAGGTGATCTTTAGGCCTTGCATAGCATATTTTGGGAAGGGGAATGATATTTCTAATGTAGCTATAGTCTAAGCTGGTCTCTGCGAAGCTGTCTCTCTTGCTTTTTTAAAAAAATACATTTATTAATGTCTTCTTTTTATATTATTATATTTCCCTCTAGGATTTCCTCCTCTTGCCAAATTTATTTTAAATGAAAAAAAAAAAAGAAGAAATCAGAAAAATTGATCTTATATTGAAATCTCTTTTCTGGTTTTGATGTGAACATGATATATTAATAGCCTACTAAAATAATTTTAAGGTATGGTTATTCACTTTACACTAATTTCCTTAATCAACACTGTCACTTCTTTTATGAAAACATATTTGATTAGCTGATAATACTAAAATTATACGTCATTATGATTTGAATTTAAGTTTTGTTAAAAAGGTATTTTTATGTGACTAGATCTTGCTGCCAAAGATAATAGAAGAGAATGAATATTGTTCTTATGGTCTTACTTTTTAGCTTTATTTTTTAATACAAACTAGTATTAGTTCATATCTATAGATATCTTTGCATATTACCATATTAAGAATATTCAAATAAATATTCATGAAATATATAATTTGTCATTAGGTCAAACTTGATATTAAATTCAATTAAAACCTCTCTAGAATATTTCATAGTATAAGCCAATCTCATTCAGATAGGTGTTTATTTGAATTTCACAAAAAAATTTAATTTAATTGATAGAGTTCACTTATAATTAAAAATAAATAAGACACCTGGCAAGCTACTTTGGATATTAATTTTATTATATATTTCCATAAAAGTAATTATGACATGACACTATCTATTAATTGTTTAAAAAGAACATCTCTTGCCATGTAAGACAGAAGTTGCTTACTTTCAAAATGGTAGACATTAATACATACATCATTGAACTCAACTCTGAAACTCATGATTCTAGAACCTTTGCTTTAAGAGAATTTTAATATGCAGTGTAAATTTCTCCCTCTTCTTCTCACCTCAGCTCTGCATACTTCAAGGAAAATAATGTAATTTCTTATTTTGTTTTTGAATCCAATTTTAATTGCATTATTGAACTTAAACAGGTGTCATAATTCAAATAAATCAATATGGGAAACTTTTCTTTTGAAATTTCACCTTATTTGAGATATTCCTAAAAAAAGAAGACAAAGATAGTTCTCGTCTGTTCTAAGATGAGTTATATATGTTTTTTTTTCATTTATAGGAATATATTATACATATATACCATATTATATAATATATATCATATATACATATTATATATTATACATTTTCATTGTAGGAGAAAATGATCTAATGGACAAGAAGAGAAAAATTATGTGCATGTATTTCAGGTAATTTATGTGATGGAAAAATGGATCTAGGTGAAAATGTGACAGGAAGAGATAGAAGAATTTTGTTTTAGTGTTCAACTCAGAATATAATGTGTATATAGGAAGCATCAAGGGACATGAGAAATTTACATGATAACTGTTATATACTTGGAGGAAATAGAAACTTGTATGAGGCAGATTTTTTTTTCATGTACAAGCATCTTTTTCATTGTACATGTTATGGAAATATCTGTTTTGTTCCTTGTTATTGAAAATCAAATAAATTTCAGAAAAAAAGAAAATAACTTGGAAAGATTATAATCAAGCAGAGGTAGGAACAGACCATAGCTCCACAAAGAAGACTGAAGAAGCACACTATACATATTCTATATTTGTATATTTGTCTCAATTGAAAAATCATGATATAAGCATGCATAATTAGTATGATCTCAGTTTGCTTCCTTTAAAATGATGAGCTTGAACCATATGGCCTTTAGAATCCCTACCAGTTGTGAGATTCTTCTTGATTTTTAAATGAAATTACTAAGCTATGTGTGTGTGTGTGCATGTATGTGTGTGTGTGTGTGTGTGTGTATGTGTGTGTGAGTGTGTGTGTGTGTGTGTGTGTGTGTGTGTGTGTGTGATACGCCTGTCAGTCTGGTAAAGCCTATGGACCATTTTTTAGAATATTGTTTTTTAAATGCTTCAGATGAAATGAAACACAAAGGAACAAAATATAATTAAATATTGATTTTAACAAGTTCATAAAGATTAAGAAGTCATGATCCAAATAAACCAAAAATAAAAATCTCCTAGAAACTTGTTTGAGAATTTAACAATAATAAATTTAATAAAGAAATTAAATAGAATATACATAGGATATAGGATAGGATTTTCTTTAAGTGAATGAATTAGGAGAGACATCATTATCAGAGAGCCAAATGAAGATATTAAGGAAATAGTTGATAAATTAGAGACCGCAATAACTTGACTATTAAAAACAGTGTAACAATGGGCCATAATGGGAAGTCAAAGGAAATATTAAAGCTTAACTTATTCTTGAGTAGGCCCAAGCTCTAACAAATGGAAGTACACTAAGAAAAAGAAAAGCAGTAAATTCAGACTTCAGAAATTGTAAGGGTAAGAAGATGTGAAGTTTAACAAATTATATCATACTTTCCAGAACTCTTTTAAACAAAACAGAATTGGGAAGATGAATGCTAGAGATAAAACCTATATTTAGTCACACTTTTGATGTCTCCAACTTGGTAAAATAGCTCCCCTTCACTTATAGTTAAGAAACCCCCAACAGCTCTCTGAAGTACCTCCTGTAATTTGCAAGAGCCACGTGGACAGGAGAAACTCCTTCAATTAGCATACTGTCACAAGTGGTTTATGAAATATGTGTCTCCATCACAATCTACTTAAGAATGGCACCTCTGGGGAAATCAGCAGCTGTCAAAGAGAACACAGAGTCAGAAGTCATAAGGATGGAAAAGAGAGCAAATGACTTACAGAAAGAAGCCTTTATCAACCGTAAGAAATACTTGAAGAGTAGAAAAATATCCAACAAGAGAGAACCCTTATATAGCAATGTGATAAATGGAAGAAAAATAAATGTAGATATGTATATTCAAAACAGAAATGAATATTTCTAGGATTTGAGATATGGATTATTCTTCACAGGAAATATCTATTGTCATTGGCTTTAATAGTAATCAACACATTTTCCCAACTTATAAAAGTATTTTAAAAGAAACCATTAGAATGGAATATATTCTATATTATCTACATTGTACAGTGAGGGAAAAGAAATAATTCCACTAAAGCTAGTCACAAGTTATAATTTCAGTTGTTCCTCCTAAAAACTGAGTGGCTTTGGGAATCATTTAACAGCTTGTACTTCAGTTTCCTCATCTGTGAAATGAATAAGATAGCCTTGATTTCCAACATTCCTTCTAAATCCAAATCTAAAATGGAATTGTGACATATATCCTGATATAAGGGAAAGAGCCTTATTTTCTTAGAGAATTACTTGATGTATTCTTATATTAAATACAAACCAAAACACCCACTTCTGATCTGTTTCTACTTTCCCTCCATACATTTGGATAGAATAGTAAATGGTCTATATTATTAGAAAATATCTAGTTCACTGGCTCAATTTTGCTCTATGAAGTTGCTTGTGTCTTCTTGTCTCTTGTTTAGGAAATATAACTAAAATATTAGAAATATTGCTTATTTGGGGTCTCATCCATTTAATTGATTATTGCTATTGTTATCTCAAATCCTATTGGTACTGCTCTGTGACTACTTTTTCTAGTTTCTGAGTTTTCTACTGCCTGATTTTCTGGGCTCTGCTTATTTAATAAAAAACTTACTGGCATTAAATTGCAATTCTGTCCTTGGGGTTACTTCCAGGAATATGGAATTGTCTTCTCTATACAGACTTAAATATTTCTGTGTCCTTCTTTGTAATATCTAGTAATTAAATATTCCCTAATATTTGTTTGTTTGTTTAGACTTCCAGTAGATGTCAAATTCTCTGGGCTTCCTATCCTTCCTTATCTGATCTCTTCCTGTTTTCCACTCCATCCCCAAAACAAAATAATCTAACATGATATATTATTATTATTTATGAGACCTTTGTTTTCACTCATACAGATAACTCTTGAGTAAGCAAAGACCTCTGCCAATGAAACTCAGAAAGTGTACTGCAACTTAAATGTTGAGAGTTTCAGAGGATTACAAAGCTAATATTTATTCAGAGAGAAAATATAAATATAGATATGCTTGAAATCATTACTCTGTCTATCATGGGATATGGCACTTGTATATAAATGAAAGAGAAGAAAAACAATGGAAACAAAGATCTAGCTAACTGGTCCCATCTTCTATTTTCGTTAGATTATACATTTCCCAATATTTAGGATTAACTAAGTTATATTACTAAGAAGAAACAAGTCCTGTTCTTGCATTCTAATTGACCTTCCAAATTTCACCAGCATTAGGGGTCTTTTTGTTTCTACAAATTTTCTAACACTGAATATAATCAAGTCAGTCAATGGCTTAAGTTTTGTGTCTAAACTTTTTAAAATAAGAAACTTTCTTTACCTTGTTAAGCTTTATTTTGATTTGTCATAGAATCTTAAAGAGGGAAATGAAATGAAGTTTTCCACTTGATAATAAGTAGATGTCTGAATGAATTAGATACATCTGAATATACATTACTGTGGTGCATACATTTCTTATATATACTATCTACAAATAATTGTTCAAAGTGCTACTGATTTTTTCAAAGAGTAAGAAGAAAAGTGCTTCCATTATTCTAGAAAGGATTCTAAAAGCCTTTTAGACTGACACAACATAGTATTTTGTTATTAGCAAGGACTCTGCTCACAACTATGATTTCCCTTTCTATTGCTTTTCTGGTGACCCCAAAATTAATACCTTTATATAGTTTTGAATGCCATGCTTCACAAATATATTAAATCACTAGAAAAATAAAAATGAGACTTCTTTCTTTCAATAAAAAATGCCAGATAAAGAATTTTTTTTCTACCAATGTATATCATCACCTTTTCTAAAACATACATCCTTGGAATTACCTAAAGCACTGACAAATTAAAGATAGATGGAGGAACAAATGCAAAAATGGGATGAAAAGCAGAGGTAGTAGGGTAGGAGTTGAAGTAACTCAACAGAGGGGTTATGTTGGTAGCTTTGAAGTTTATATGTCAGAAGCAAATTTGGGTGGATAAGGCTTTTTAGAATCTCTCCAAAGCAGGGAGGGCATTTACTGATTGATTTTCTGAGCTCTGATTATTTAATGAAGACACAATTGCATATAAATGTGGCTCTATCCTTTGGACTCTTTTATCAAATATGGAATTATCTTATCTATCCAGGCATGAACTATTTCTGTAGCTATCCTTGTAATTTATTGGGGGTGGAACTTAGCAACAGAAAATGGCTCAGGACTTCCAGTGGGATATTCCAGTTTGAGTAAAGCACAGGAGTGGTTAGCTGTTCACTTATAGAGATCTTCCAAGATCAGAAAATAATAGAAGTTGAGATTTGAAAATCACCATTGTACTTTTGGGATGCTTCTGAATTTTATCTGGAAGACAGTACATTATTATAGATGTTGATAGATAAAAATAAGTACAAAAACAAGATGCATCTACAAACATGCAAATATGAAAGTTTCATTATCTATAAGTAATGTCCCTTCTGATTTTAGTCTGTATCTTGAAAATCCTCATCAACAGTGGCACAAGGCTCATTATTTTTTGCTTCTCTTTATATGAATAGTCAATGGTTCATTAAAGAAAATTATATCTGTGTTTACATCTTTCAAAGAATTTTTTGAATTTACTTGTGCTTGAAATGTGCCATTTTTGAAGAACACTTTTAATCTTGCATTTGGATTACAAAATCAAATCTTCTTCAATATTTAAAAAATACTTTAATGGTAAAAATATATATATATATAATGGAGTTTTGCATTCACTTTGTCTTTCAGTAAACTATGCAATCATAAAGATGTATTCTCATAAAAGCTGTATTGGCCAAAAACTATGTTTCTTTCCTTATAAGCTTTGATAGCTTTAGTATACACACACAAGTGTGTATATGCATGTGTGGATATGTGGATATGCAAACACATAAATATAGATATAAAATATTTTCTTAAAGATTTTAGCCCAAGTAAAGTAGGATTCTGAATTAGTAGTTATTGATATTTTTTTGTTTTATTAGCTAATAATAAGGCCCACGATGTTACCCAAGCATTTATTACCATTCTCTCTTTCAGATAATACTACATATTTGTAGGTATGTAGGTAGCTATAGTGTATATGTATATTTGTGTATGTATACATATATGGTTGCATATATATGTATACCCCTGTGTGTGTAAAGAGAGCTTCAAATGCTGTAATCATCAGCATAGATATAGCTCTCTTTCCCCTCCAGAATGTCTATTTTATTTTATTCAAACTGATTTTTCCCATATTTATTTTGTTTCATTCCAGTTCTGATCCTTCATGAAAGCCAAGGGGGAATGTTATGTTAAAGGACAATTGTAGTGACTCATCTGACATTGATGCAGAAAAGAGTTTGTTGTATAAGTTTTGAGAGATCTTTTTTTTTTTTTTATTTCACATTCTTTATTGTCAGACTTTTATCTTTGTGATGACATGGACTAATTGGATCTTTCATTAAACCTTATGTAAACTTATTTTTACTTCTTTCTTTTCTTTTGTGAAGTGACTCTGTTCATGATTTTCCACTGCCATTAACCTTAAAACATTGTGAATGAATTTATATTCCAAACCTGTGTTGCCTTTGCCTGACATATCTCTTCTTGGAAAAGATATCAAATGTTTGCCACCTAAGGTCCTTTCTTTTTTTTCCTCTTTTGAATTCTTCATTGTGCATTTTGATTTATGCTGGTTAAATTTCCTTACGAAATTCCTTTGTGGGTCTTTTATTCATGTCTCATTTTTCAGCATCAACAACTTGTTGAAAAAGTTCAATTTGAAGATAATTCAGTCATATAACATTATCTATCCATCTTTTTTATTCTGATTTGCTATTGATTTTATCATAAGTAGAAGCTCCACGTTTTCTCTCACTATCCATTTCATTACAAGCCTCTGAATTAATGCTTGACTGAAAAAAAAAGAAAAACCCACAAATAGTTACCAAGAGAAGCCATCCTTGAGATTCGCCAAGAAAGGTCTGTTTTTGCTTGAGGGCGGGGATGGTTTGAGACCAGGCGCAGGCTGAGGGCAGCAGTGTCAGCGAGAGCACGGGAGGCAGCTCACAGCCGAGTAGACCGGAGAGGGGGTGGGGTGTGATCACAGCCGTCTCTGCTGGGAGAACTTTGCTTCAGGATTGGATACTTTGCTCCAGCAGCAAGTCAGCAGCCCAGCAGAGAGGCTAAAAACACCGGGGGGGGGGGGAGGAGGGGGGGCGGGTGAAGAATACAACCCCAAACAGAGTCTCTCGGGACCTGGCCACCCCTCCCCACAGTGACACTGCACGCTCTGGGATCTCAGAGAGCAGGCGCAGCATAGTCCTGCTAGTGCCTCGGTGCTGCCTCCACAGTCTGTAGAGGAAGCTTCGTAACACCACCCAGCCTCTCCCCCCAAAAAAACAGACTCCATTTAGGGTTTTTTCCTTTTTTTTTTTCTTTGCTAGTTTGTCTTTGATTCTTTGACAAAATGAGCAAAAAATTGAAGAGGACTTTAACCCTTGACAGCTTTTATACAGATAGAGAGCAGACTCTAAATCCTGAGGAGACTAAAACAGACTGTCCCCAGGTGAATCCCGAAAGGAGGAGATTGTCTATTCCTCAGCACAGATGAATCTCAAAAAAGAAATTAAAAAGGCACTCACAAGAGAGCTGGAAGAAAAATGGGAAAAGGAGAGGGAGGCTTGGCAAGAGAGGTTGGAGAAGTCATCCCACTCATTTAAAGACAGAGTGGTTAAAGAAATAAAATCCTTGAAAAATAGGATTAGTGAACTGGAAACAGAAAATAGCTCTCTAAAAAATAAAATTGGCGAAATGGAAAAAAATTCCATACAACAAAAGAACTCAATGGGACAATTAGAAAAAGATTTTAAAAAATAAGTGAAGAAAATACTTCATTGAAAATCAGATTTGAACAAATGGAATTGAATGACTCGAGGAGACCAGAAGAATCAGTCAAGCAAATCCAAAAAAATCAAACAATGGAAAAGAATGTGAAATACCTTCTGGGGAAGACAACAGACCTGGAAAACAGATCCAGCAGAGACAATCTGAGAATCATTGGACTCCCAGAAAAGCATGATGAAAAAAAGAGCCTGGACACTATTTTCCAGGAAATTATCAAAGAGAACTGCCCAGAAGTCATAGAAACAGAGGGTAAAATAGTCATTGAAAGAATTCTTCGATTACCTACTGAAAGGGATCCTAAAATCAAAACACCAAGGAATATAGTGGCCAAATGCCAGAACCCTCAGACAAAGGAAAACATATTGCAAGCAGCTAGAAAAACCCAATTCAAGTATCAAGAAGCCACAATAAGGATCACCCAGGATCTAGAAGCATCCACATTAAAGGATCGAAGGGCCTGGAATATGATATTCCAAAAGGCTAAGGAACTTCGTATGCAACCAAAAATAACTTACCCAGCTAGAATGAGCATCTTTTTCCAGGGAAGAAGATGGACATTCAACGAAGTAAGTGAATAATAACCTATTTTTGATGAAAAAGCCAGAACTTAACAAAAAGTTTGATCTACAAATACAGAACCCAAGAGAAATCTAAAAAGGTAAAGATTAATCTTGGGAACTATATTTCGGCTATAAAGATGTATAAAGAATACATGTATACCTTGTTCTAGAATCTAGATGTGGAAAGGACATTGTACCAGAAAAAGGGTAAAGTGGGAATACTACATCTCATGAAGAGGCAAAGGAAACCTATTATATCTGAGAGAAAGAATGGAGGGGGGTGACTATAGTGGGTATCTTACTGCCTGCAGAATTGGCTTTAAGAGAAAAATTTTAGACATATTCAATTTATGGTGAAATTTCTCCTATCTCATTGAAAAGTGAGAAGGGAAAAGTGAAAAGGGAAGGAATAAGCTAAGTGGAAGGAAATATGGAAACTGGGAGGGAAAGGGATAAGATAGGGGGAGGAACTCTAAGGCGGGGGGAGGGATACTAAAAAGGGAGGGCTGTGCGAAGTAAGTGGTGCTCACAAGCTTAATACTGGGAAGGGGGGGAAAGGGGAAAGAAGGGAGAAAAGCATAAACCGGGGTTAACAAGATGGCAAGTAATACAGAATTGGTCATTTTCACCATAAATGTGAACGGGGTAAACTCCTCCATAAAGAGGAAGCTGTTAGCAGAATGGATTAAAAGCCAGAATCCTACAATATGTTGTTTACAGGAAACACACGCGAAGCGGGGAGATACAGGCAGGATAAAGGTAAAAGGTTGGAGCAAAATCTACTATGCTTCAGGTGAAGTCAAAAAAGCAGGGGTAGCCATCCTGATCTCAGATCAAGCTAAAGCAAAAGTTGATCTAATTAAAAGAGATAAGGAAGGGCACTATATCTTGCTAAAGGGTAGAATAGATAATGAAGCAGTATCTATATTAAACATATATGCACCAAGTGGTGTAGCATCTAAATTCTTAAAAAAGAAATTAAGAGAGCTGCGAGAAGAAATAGACAGCAATACTATAATAATGGGAGAGCTCAACCTTGCACTCTCAGAATTAGATAAATCAAACCACGAAATAAATAAGAAAGAAGTCAAAAGAGACCTAACTGTGTTTTAATTGATAAATGATGGACAGAAGGAGCTACACCCAAAGAAAGAACACTGGGAAACTAATGTAAACTATTTGCATTTTTGTTTTTCTTCCCGGGTTATTTTTACCTTCTGAATCCAATTCTCCCTGTGCAACAAGAGAACTGTTCGGTTCTGCAAACACATATTGTATCTAGGATATACTGCAACATATATAACATATATAGGACTGCTTGCCATCTAGGGGAGGGGGTGGAGGGATGGAGGGGAAAAATCAGAACAGAAACAAGTGCAAGGGATAATGTTTTTAAAAAAATTACCCTGGCATGGATTCTGTTAATATAAAGTTATTATTAAATAAAATAAAATATAAAAAAAGAATCCTTATTTAAAAAAAAGATTGTCATAAGCAAACGTAGATAATTCAGTTGTCAAATCTTATATTATCTATTTTTGTAACATCTCTGATACCTTTTCTCTTCTTTCTGCCTCATATTACCACCACTTTTATTTAAGTTTTTCATTATCTCTTAATTAAGATTAATGCAGTATATTTCTAAATGGTTCTGTGTCTCATCTCTCCTTTCCCTAATCTTATCTCCACATTTTTGTCAAAGTAAAGTCTCTAAATTATAAATCTGAAGCGGTAATCCTACTACCTAATAAACTTTAGGACACTTTCCTATGACCTCTAAAATAAAATTCATAATCCTCAGTTTGGCATAAAATCCTTAAAAACTTGATTGGTCTCTGCTACCTTAGAGCTTCTTTCCCTACCTTCTCCTGATAAATTAGGATAGGCCCAGGAAAAAGCTATCATTTGGTATATAATTCAGCCTAGTTTTCTTCATGCAATTTCCATTTCATAGAGAATACTAAAATGTTCCAATCACAAAGTGTTTAGTGCTAAGGAGATAGAACCATTCCAGAAAAGCTAAGGTCCACTGTATCCTTGTTCCATACTTTTGCTGTGTTACAGGAAAGTAAATTTCCTTTGTTAAATAGTCAATAACTTAGTAAGACTTCATTTTGTCCCCAAATCAAACATAAACTTAGAGAGCACTGGCATTGGAAGCAAGCCTACAACATGTATATTGTTTTCCTGCTGTGTCAGTCCTGTTCAATGTTCTATGACTCCATTTTGGAGTTTTCTTGGCAAAGATAAAAGAGTAGTTTTCAATTTCCTTCTTTCTCTCTCTCTCTCTCTGTTTCTCTCTCTGTCTCTCTCTCTGTCTCTCTCTCTCTCTCTCTCTCTCTCTCTGTCTCTCTCTCTCTTTCTGTTTTTGTCTCTCTCTTTTTTTTTGATGGAGAACTTTATCTAGATGAAGAATTGAGGGGAATAGAGTGAATAGAGTTAAGGGGCTTGCCCAGGGTCATACAACTATTAAGTGTCTGAGGCCAGATTGAAACTAATGAAGATGAGTCTTCCAAATCCAGGTCATATACCCATATTCATGTATTCATATATATAAAATATATATTTTTATTTATACATTCACATATATAAACACATATATAGTTATACTGTATTTCATGTGTGTATACAAGTTTGCACATAATTATGTATACATATGTGTGCATATATACATAATTAACATCTTTGACAAATAACATTTATCTGTCAAGTAACCAAGATTCTTTATTACAATGTAATGCATAGTGTAGAGAAAATATGGAATATACTATCAAACACTAGATTTTATGATCATGTTTAAAATGGAAATAATACTTGCATTACCCATTTCATATGGCTAAGTTAGACACCTTCCAACTTAGCGGAAAAGTAAATAAAGTGATGGTCTTGGAGTCAAAAAGAATAACTCATGTCCTCCCTCATATACTTACCACCAGACTATCTATGGAATTATTAGTTAATATCATTGATTTGAATTTTCTTTGAAATAAATGATAATGAATTATAAACTGGTAGCACCACCTTCATCAGGCTTATGTGAAATTCTATAATAATATCTCAAAATTTTTCATATAAATACCAATTATCATTAACATGTGCTGTAATATTTTATCTTTTAATAATCTTTCATCTCAATGGATTTTCAACTTCAGAACATTTCAATGATATGTAAAGTTCTCAAATAAATTGAAGTTTAGTTCTTTAGATAAAACATCTCCATGACTCAAATTTTTTCTAAGTTTAAGATGCACAATACATTTTCTTAATGTATTTTAATATCTTCCTACCAAGTGTGAAATTGAAGAAGCAAGTTAGTCTACAAACATTGTTATTCCCTTTCATGAAATTAATAAAAGAGATAGCTTCAATTTAACTTCAAGGTTGACATTTAAGTAATAATTGGAATAATTAATTACTAAGTCCTTAATTTTTCTACCAGGAGACATGGTAAAACTGTGCATTTCTAAATACTTCAGGAGTCCACAGATACAAGGTGATATTAAAATACAGTCACCTTGCTTCCCATTTTGACTGTCCTTGGAATGCCTCCAAAGAATTGGCTAAAAAGCATTACTTCTAAAGGAGGGCAAATATCTTAATTTAAGAAGAGGAACATTTGTGCTGAATAGAGCACTTATTTCTTTTCATGTAAACATGATGCTTTAATGTATATCTAATAATACCTAATCTATCAATGCATGAATAATGAAGCTTTTAAAGTCTTAGATCCTGATAGAGCTGCTACTCTGCTACAAGGAGAAATATACATCTATAAACCATTGAAAAGTACTGTTCATTTTTCAAATGAGGTAAGGAGACATTTGTGTACTTGTCTGTGTTTCCATTAAAATAATGGCATGCTTTTTTTTTTTTTTTAAACTGGGGGAGGAGGTGCATTTGAAGGCTATCAAGTGAATGTAGCCTGGATTTTCATTAGGGACAAACAACTGCTGAGGCTACTCTTTTTAAAAAGACCAAATTAAATTTCAAAAGATGAATGACAGATTTCTTTGTAGTGTTTAACTAAAAGGACATTGCTAAATTCAATATTTATAGAATCTTAATTTTGAATTGCATGAGACAAGAAGAGCTATGATTCTGTGAAATTAAATTCATATATGAATGAATCCACAGACTAAGATAACATGGATTATAACCTTTAGATAAGAGGTTATTTCAGAGATGAGAGCTTTTGATCTGAAGAAAATCTCAAAGGCTACCTAGTTAAAGAATCATAGGCACATAATGCCAGATGTTATAGTAATGTAAGATCAATCCAGCATTTATAGATGAGAAAAATAGGATCCAAGAAAGTTAAATGACTTGATTAAAAATCACTACACATTGTAAAAGGATGAGATGGAACTTGAACCCAAATATTCTGCTTCTAAATCTTGAATTCCTTCTACTTCTACCATGTTGTATTCTTTATGAAGTACCGTCAAAAAGGAGAGTAAATCAATAATGCTAAATGCAGTAAATGATCCAATATTATAATAAGTAAGATTTAGTCATAAGATAAATCCTTTAGGATATCATTGATGATCTTGATCTTGAAAACAGAATATTAATCATACTGGTCAATAATCAATTAATAGTAGCTTATTAAGCATCTACTATATGATAAATGCTAGTAAAAATGAAATAAGATTTTAGGGTTTGGGGAAATGGGTAAAGTACAAGCCGTCATAGGAGATGCTAGTTTCTAAAAGAAGGAAAATATTAGACACATGTGTGTATGTGTGTGTGTAATTCAGACAATAGAAAGAACGAAAAGTTTTCCCATTATTTAGTAGTGAGCACTGCTTAGAATAGTTCCCTTAGTGTCACGAATAGCATTGGATACATCATCAGAGGAGATGAATTGAATAATGGATCTCCTCATACTCTTTACGTGATTTTTAGTAAAATATTTTTTTGTAAAATAGAAGTAAAAATCCATGATTTCTTCATCTAAAATAAGTTAGTAATAAGTGAGAGCTAATTAAGTTATAATAATCTCTAAGTTTCCTTGTAGTTCTAAATCCTGAAAATATTTAATCAGTGAATCTCAATGTATAAGAAAAATGTATTATATTATTGCATAGACCTTAGAATTTGTTAAAGTTTACAATGAGTCAATATAAGAGTACACAAAGATGCAGTGTCTATATTTACAATATACATGCTTGAGACCCAATAATATACATATTACCTATGCTTAAAATCTACATTTGTTAATTACTATATATCCAGCTAACCTTAAAATGAACATATAAAGTAGCAGAGAATTTCAAAACTGCTGGTGCAACCAGAGAAAGCATTATTATAATAATAGTAATTATTAATAGTAATTCAGGTCTTTCTATAAACCAACCCAAATATAACAAAAAATGTAATCTATAAGAGCCAATATGAAAGAACAATTTTAAAGGAACTTAACATGAACAAACTTTTAACATGGACACATTATTTATGTTTTTTCTAAATATATATATATATAATTTATATATTATATATATATATATATATATATATATTTCAAAATGTTTGATGGTTTGCCAAGTGCCACATCAAAAGGCTAGATCTTCTTATGGGAGGTGTCCTGTCTTTAAGGAGGATGGGATCTTGTTGCGAGAACAAGGCTCATGCACCAGAAATGCTGGAAGACACCTGAAAACAGTGCATCATTAAGACCTAAAGTAGTCAAGCCTTAGAGGTGTCCTTCTAAGCCAGAGTGTCAGATCTGGGAAGGTCAGAGATGGGTCGGATCTTGGAAGTGACCCAGTTTAACTCTTTTCTTGGGGAAACTAGAACCAGAGAGAGGGGTATCTGAGCTGTGCTCAGGAATGGATGGGCATGGTCATGGACAGAACACAATTTTATTGAATTATACCTTTATGATTTGGAGATGCTTCAGGGTTTTCTCTATCACCTGGCCATCCAATATGTTCTATATTATATTTTTAGGGAAAAAAAGTTTCAGATGATTGGCCAGTGCATGTAACGTGGCAGATAGTAGGGTCTAACCTAGAATTTCTCTCTCTGGTCTGTTCTGACCAATGTGTGCATCTAGTTTTTCATGAGACTACTGAAGTAGGAACTGAAAAAGCGAAGTCAGAATTGAGATGTGCTCTCGTTGAACATGGCCTATAGGTCCTTGAGAATTGTGTTGAATCAACAGGTGACAGCTCATATTTTTTAACCACCAACTGTGTGTAGTTATGAGTGTGTATGTATGTGTGTGTGTACACACAAATGCAGGCTTGTGTATGTGTGTGAATCTACAGCACTGCCCTTAGAAGGGATGTTAAGGGTCATTTAGTTCACCTCCTAACATGGAAGATTTATATCTGAATCTTCTTTAGACATATACTAGAAATATGACCCAGAGTAAATCATTTTACATTTCTCAGTCGCAGTTTCCTCAAATGTGGAAAAAATATAATACTAATATCTAGTTACAAGGTTGTTAAGAGGCTCAAATGAACTACAGTATTTAAAGTGCTTTGCCAATATTAGCCATTATTATAATTTTGACTAGGACCTTTCCAGTTTCACAGACAATTCAGTGATTGTGTTGGTATAAATCTATGATTCTACTCCTTAGAGAGAAGAGAAAGCAAAATAAAATATGACCCATAATCTTTACAAAAGGTAAAGAGATATTCAATAGAAAGGGTTTATAAAAGAGAAAGTTAAATGAAAGAGAACTGAGCTTTAAAGCATTTATAAAACAAGAAGGATGAAATAGAAAGGTACAAGATAGAGGGCAACTAAGTTAGTTTAAAATCATGAAAACAGAGGAAGTTGTTTTAAAAAGGAAAATGTGGCTATTCAAATACTATAGAAAATTTAGGAAGAATTGAGGTTAGTAGGGTTAGTTGAATACAGTATAAAAGGATAGCCTCTGGGATTTCTTCAAATTCTAAGATACATTCACATTTGAGACAAATTTAGGTATTAATTTTTGACTACTCCAATCTATCTCATATAGCATCTCTCAATGACAGTGTAAATAAGAAAATTATAAATCAAGTCTCTTAATTCTGACTGTAGTTGTTTCTTCAACTACACCAATCTGTCTCACCTTTCACAGTGTTTCATATGAAACATATATCATTCATTGGCCAAATATGTGATGAATAAATTAATGATTAAAATTGCAAAAAAAAATATTTCTCTTAAATTATTACTTCTCTGAATTTAATGCCTGACGTTTCAAGTTATTGAAAAAGAAAGACAAAATAAGACTGTCTTTTAATAAGGTTACAAAACAAGTAAACCTATTAATTTAATAAAAGAGAATTCCATCAAAAACTAAAATGTGAGATGTATTTCTTTTCTTAATATTTCAGTGAAAATAATTTCCCCACTCCCAACCTCAGGTCAAATCACAGTATGCATTTTCAACTTGAGTCATTCTCACTCATGTTTTTCTGTAAATCCTCCTTAGAGGATTACTCAGAAACCTTCCTGTGGTTCACTCAATATTTCATATGTAGCAAAGAATTACTCATATTACCATGTATTACTTCTCACTCTTGCTAAATGACATGCCAACACCTTTTTTCTGGTCAAACATGACATTGATAATTCTTTTATGACATCTTTTGGGAGCAAGTTATCATCAGTAATATTTTGCAGTTTACTTATATACTTTCACTATTTCATTGCTACATGTAGAATGATGTAAATTTATTTTCCTCCTAGATTTTACTATAATAAAATCAGAAGTGAATGAGTGAATGAAAATATCATTTACTTACTACAAAATATTATGCTATGTGCTAGGAAATACAAGTTGAAAAGCAAAAGCACTCATATTCAAAGTTCTTGCATCCTGATTTTTTTTTTAAATACAGTTTTGGGATGTTTCAACTACAAATCAGAGGGACTAGCTTTTGTGGAATACTATAGATATAATCACAAAGTAGATGGCCATACATTGTCTTTAATGTAATTTCTATTTACTTTCTCATGTTGAGCAGCTTGATAGTACTGAGGTGTTTGACAATGAGATTTTCTTTTCCAATTTAGTAGCCCTAGCTGTTTAGAAGATGGGGACTTTGGTACACGAATAGATCATTGTAGCACATAAAGGTTTGTGCTACTGGATGACAACTTGGAGGTGAGGGGTCAAACAGGTTTGATATTTGGGAAATTCTTGATTTTCCGTAGACTTTTAGGCTAACTTCCATTAACTGGACCCTTGGATAGAGTATTCTGAGAACTCTCCAACAGAGTATTCTGAGAGGTGGTGTTCAGGATGGTGGCAGTAGTTTTAGCCATATAGAAAATAGGAATTTCTTTCTTTTATTCAGGCTGCCTGCCTTCATTTGAAAGAGAGTAATGAATAAACAAATATTCTGAAGCACCAACTCTGCTCTAAACTCTTTGCTAGGTACTACAAATAGAAGTATAAAGAATTTAAGAAGCAAGAAAATCCAACAGCAAGAGATACAAAGATAAATTCCATTCAAAATAACTGTTGATAGCATAAAATATTTGGGAATCTATCTACCAAAGGAAAGTCAGGAATTTTATGTGCAAAATTACAAAAAAAACTTTCCACACAACTAAAGTCAGATTTAAATAATTGGAAAAATATTAAGTGCTCTTGGATAGGCTGAGTGAATATAATAAAGATGACAATATTCCCTAAAATAATATATTTATTTAGTGCTATACCAATTAGACTTCCAAGAAAATATTTTAATGATCTAGAAAAAATAACAACAAAATTCATATGGAAGAACAAAAGGTCAAGAATCTCAAGGGAATTAATGAAAAAAAAATCAAATGAAGCTGGCCTAGCTGTACCTGATCTAAAACTATATTATAAAGCAGCAGTCACCAAAACCATGTGGTATAGGCTAAGAAATAGATTAGTTGATCAGTGGAATAGGTTAGGTTCACAAGACAAAATAGTTAACTATAGCAATCTAGTGTATGACAAACCTGAAGATCCTAACTTTTGGGATAAGAATTCATTATTTGACAAAAACTGCTGGGATAACTGGAAATTAGTATGGCAGAAATTAGGCATGGACCCACACTTAACACTGTATACTAAGAAAAGATCAAAATGGGTCCATGATTGAGGCATAAAACATGAGATTATAAATAAATTTGAGAAAAATAGGATAGTTTATCTCTCAGACTTGTGGAGGAGGAAGAAATTTGTGACCAAAGATGAACTAGAGACCATTATTGATCACAAAATAGAAAATTTTAATTACATCAAATTAAAAAGCCTTTCTACAAACAAAACTAATACAAACAAGATTAGAAGGGAAGCATCAAACTGGGAAAACATCTTCACAGTCAAAGGTTCTGATAAAGGCCTCATTTCCAAAATATATAAAGAATTGACTCTAATTTATAAGAAATCAAGCCATTCTCCAATTGCTAAATGGTCAAAGGATATGAACATCAATTTTCAGATGATGAAATTGAAACTATTTCCACTCATATGAAAGAGTGTTCCAAATCACTATTGATCAGAGAAATGCAAATTAAGACAACTCTGAGATACCACTACACACCTGTCAGATTGGCTAAGATGACAGGAAAAAATATTGATGAATGTTGGAGGGGATGTAAGAAAACCGGGACACTGATGCATTGTTGGTGGAGTTGTGAACAAATCGAACCATTCTTGAGAGCAATCTGGAATTATGCCCAAAATGTTATCAAACTGTGCATACCCTTTGATCCAGCAGTGCTACTACTGGGCTTATATCCCAAAGAGATACTAAAGAAGGGAAAGGGACCTGTATGTGCCAAAATGTTTGTGGCAGACCTGTTTGTATTGGCTAGAAACTGGAAAATGAATGGATGCCCATCAATTGGAGAATGGTTGAGTAAATTGTGGTATATGAACGTTATGGAATATTATTGTTCTGTAAGGAATGATCAGCAGGATCAATACAGAGTATTTGTGAGACTTACATGAATTGATGCTAAGTGAAATGAGCAGAACCAGGAGATCATTATATACTTCAACAATGATACTGTATGAGGATGTATTCTGATGGAAGTGGATTTCTTTGACAAAGAGATCTAACTCAGCTACACCCAAAGAAAGAACACTGGGAAATGAATATAAACTGCTTGCATTTTTGTTTTTCTTCCCAGGTTATTTATACCTTCTGAATCCAAATCTCCCTGTGCAACAAGACAACTGTTCAGTTCTGCACATATATATTGTATCTAGGATATACTATGGCATATTTAATATGTATAGGACCGTTTGCCATCTGGGGGAGGGGATGAAGGAAGGGAGGGACAAAGTCGGAACAGAAGTGAGTGAAAGGGATAATGTTGTAAAAAATGATCCTGGCATGAGTTCTGTCAATAAAAAGTTATAATTATTTAAAAAAAAAAGAACCAAGAAGTTCCTAATAGAAGAAACAGCAACTACAGATAAAAGAATATTCAGAATAAATAAGAGTTTTAAAAGTATTTAAATATAAAATAATGTGGTAAGGCGGTACAAGCAGTTGTGATAATTCATGTTCATTTTTAAGGAATGAAGGGATTCTATAAGGTTGAGGTATGAAGGAATTATATTCCATGTGGAATCAATGGAAGGCAGAGTAGAGTATGTTAAGAGCAGAAGTAAGGCCAATTTAGTCAGATTGTTATTTATGATTACAGTTTATGGAAAATGAGTTAACAAAGATAGGAGGAATAAGGTTTTGAAGGTCTATAAAAGTATGAGAAAAGTTCACATTTGATTCTAGAACCAATAGTGTAATCATTTTTTAAATCTTTTTTTATACCTTTTTTTATTTACAAGTTGTATGCATGGGTAATTTTACAGCATTGACAATTGCCAAATCTTTTGTTCCAATTTTTCCCCTCCTTCCCTCCACCCTATCCCCTAGATGGTAGGATGACCAGTACATGTTAAATATATTAAAATATACATTAAATACAAAATAAGTTTACATGTCCCAACCGTTATTTTTCTATACAAAAAGAAGTGGACTCTGAAATATTGTACAATTAGCTTGTGAAGGAAATAAAAAAAAAAATATCTAGGCAGGCAAAAATATAGGGATTGGGAATTCAATGTAATGGTTCTTAGTCATCTCCCAGAGTTCTTTTGCTGGGTGTATCTGATTCTGTTCATTACTGCTCCCTTGGAACTGATTTGGTTCAATTCTTTGCTGAAGATGGCCAGGTCCATCAGAATTGATCATCACATAGTATTGTTATTGAAGTATATAATGATCTCCTGGTCGTGCTCATTTCATTCAGCATCAGTTTGTGTAAGTCTCTCCAGGTCTTTTTGAAATCAACCTGTTAGTCATTTCTTACTGAACAATAATATTCCGTAATATTCATATACCACAATTTATTCATCCATTCTCCAATTGATGGGCATCCACTCAGTTTCCACTTTCTGGCCACTAAAAAGAGGGCTTCAACAAACATTCTTGCACATACAGGTCCCTTTCCCTTCTTTAAGATCTCTTTGGGATAATAACACTGCTAGATCAAAGAGTATGCACAGTTGGATAACTTTTTGAGCATAGTTCCAAATTGCTCTCCAAAATGGCTGGATGTATTCACAATTCCACCAACAATGTATCAGTGTCCCCGTTTTCCCACATCCCCTCCAACATTCCGCATTATCTTTCCCTGTCATTCTATCCAATCTGACAGGTGTGGAGTAGTATCTCAGAGTTGTCTTAATTTGCATTTCTCTGATTAATAATGACTTGGAGCATCTTTTCTTATGGCTAGAAATAGTTTCAATTTCTTCATCTGAGAATTGTCTGTTCATATCCTTTGACTATTTATCATTTGGAGAATGGCTTGATTTCTTATAAATTTCGAGTCAATTCTCTATATGTTTTGGAGATGAGGCCTTTATCAGAACCTTTGACTGTAAAATGTTTTCCCAGTTTATTGTTTCCCTACTAATCTTGTCTGCATTAGTTTTGTTTGTACAAAAACTTTTCAATCTGATATAATCAAAATTTTCTATTTTGTGGTCAATAGTGATCTCTAATTCTTCTTTGGTCATAAATTCCTTCCTCTTCCACAGGTCTGAGAGGTAAACTATCCTGTGTTCCTCTAATTTATTTATAATCTCATTCTTTATGCCTAGGTCATGAACCCATTTTAAGTTTATCTTGTTGTACACTGTTAAGTGTGGGTCAATGCCTAGTTTCTGTCACATTAGTTTCCAATTTTCCCAGCAATTTTTGTCACAGTGAGTTCTTATCCCAAAAGCTAGGGTCTTTGGGTTTGTCAAACACTAGAGTATTAAGAATATTGACTGTTTTGTCCTTTGAGCTTAACCTATTCCACTGATCAACTAATCTATTTCTTAGCCAATACCAAATAGTTTTGGTAACAGCTGCTTTATAATATAATTTTAGAATCTGGTAGATTTGGATAATTTTAGGTCCATCTTCATTTGATTTTTTTTTTCATTAATTCCCTAGAAATTCTTCCCCTTTTGTTTTTCCATATGAACTTTGTTGTTATTTTTTCTAGGTCATTAAAATAGTTTTTTGGGAGTCTGATTGGTATAGCGCTAAACAAATAGATTAATTTAGGTGGTATTGTCATCTTTATTATATTTGCTCAGCCTATCCAAGAGCATTTAACATTTTTCCAATTGGTTAGATCCGGCTTAATTTGTGTGGGAAATGTTTTGTAGTTTTGCTCAGAAAGTTTCTGATTTTCCTTTGGTAGATAGATTCCTAAGTATTTTGTACTATCAATAGTTTCTTTAAATGGAATTTCTTTTTGTAATTTTGACTGTTGGATTTTGTTAATGATATATAAGAATGCTGATTACTTGCATGGGTTTATTTTGTATCCTGCAACTTTGCTAAAGTTGTGGCTTATTTCTAATAACTTTTTAATAGAATATCTAGGGTTCTCTAAGTATACCATCATATTATCAGCAAAGAGTGATAATTTGGTTTCCTCAATGCGTACTCTAATTCCTTTAATCTCTTTCTCAACTTTTATTGCCAAAGCTAGCATTTCTAATACAATATTGAATAGTAGCGGTGATAGTGGGTAACCTTGTTTGATTCCTGATCTTACTGGGAGTGGTTGTAGTTTGTCCCCATTACATATGATGCTTACTGATGGTTTTAAATAGACGCTACTGATTATTTTAAGGAAAAGTCCTTTTATTCCTATACTCTCAAGTGTTTTTAATAGGAATGGATGTTGGATTTTATCAAATACTTTTTCTACATCTATTGAGATGATCATATGGTTTTTGTTAATTTGGCTATAATATGGCCAATTTTCCTGATAGTTTTCCTAATATTGAACCAGGCCTGCATTCCTGGTATAAATCCTACTTGATCATGGTATATTATCCTGGGTATGATTTTCTGTAGTCTTTTTGCTAATTTCTTATTTAAGATGTTAGCATCAATATTCATTAGGGAGATTGGTCTATAATTTTCTTTCTCTGTTTTCAACCTACCTGATTTAGGTATCAGTACCATGTCTGTGTCATAAAAGGGATTTGGGTAAGACTCCTTCATTCCCTATTTTTTTCAAATAGTTTATATAGCATTGGAGTTAATGTTTGGTAGAATTCACATGTAAATCCACCTGGTCCTGGAGATTTTTTCTTAGGGAGTTGATTAATAGCTTGTTCTATTTCTTTTTTTGAAATGGGACTGTTCAAGCAATTTACTTCCTCCTCTGTTAATCTGGGAAACCTATATATTATTTCCATTTCACTTAGGTTATCAAATTTATTGGCATAAAGTTGGGCAAAGTAACTCCTTATTATTTCTCTAATTTCCTCTTCATTTGGTGGAAAATTCTCCCTTTTCATTTTTAAGACTAATAATTTGATTTTCCTCTCTCCTTTTTCTAATCAGATTTACCAAAGGCTTATCTATTTTATTGTGTTTTTTTTCATAAAACCAACTTTTAGTTTTATTTATTAGTTCAATAGTTTTTTTTTTACTTTCAATATTTTTAATTTCTCCTTTTAATTTTAGAATTTCAAATTAAGTGTTTGATTGGGGGGTTTTAATTTGGTCTTTTTCTAGGTTTTTTTAGTTGCAAGCCCAATTTATTAATCTTCTCTTTCTCTATTTTATTCAAGTAACCCTCTAAGGATATAAAATTTAGTTTTATTACTGCTTTGGCTGCATCCCACAAATTTTGGTATGATGTCCCCTTGTCATTATCTTGAGTGAAATTATTAATTGTGTCTATAATTTGCTGTTTCACTCAATCATTCTTTAAAATTACATTGTTTAGTTTCCAATTACTTTTTGGTCTATTTACCCCTAACTTTTTGTTGAATGTAGTTTTTATTGCATCATGATCTGAAAAGAAAGCATTTACTATTTCTGCATTTAATTTTGAGGTCTTTATGTCCCAATAAATGGTCATTTTTTGAATAGGTTCCATGAGAAGAAAGTATATTCCTTTCCTGTTTCCATTCAGTTTTCTCCAAAGAGCTATCATACCTATTTTTTCTAATATTCTATTTATCTCTTTCATTTCTTTCTTATTTGTTTTGTGGTTTGAGTTGTTTAATTCTGAGAGTGCAAGGTCGAGATCTCCCACTATTACAGTTTTGCTGTCTATTTCTTTTTGCAACTCTCTTAACTTTTTCTTTAGGAAGTTAGTTGCTATACCACTTGGTGCATATATCCTTAGTACTGAAATTGCTTCACTGTCTATAGTACCCTTTAGCAAGATATAGTTTCCTTCCTTATCACTTTTAATTAGATCAATTTTTGTTTTTGCTTGATCTGAAATAAGGATGGCTACCCCTGCTTTTTTGACTTCGCCTGAAGCAAAATAGATTCTGCTCCAGTCTTTTACCTTTACTCTATATGTATCTCCCTGTTTTAAATGTGTTTTCTGTAAACAACATATGGTAGGGTTCTGACTTTTGATCCAGTCTGCTATCTGACTCCACTTTATTGGAGAGTTAATCCCATTCACATTTATGGTCAAAATGACTAATTCTGTATTTCCTGCTATTTTGTTATCCCCAGATTATGTTTTTTTTCTTTTATTTGCCCTCCCCCCCCAGCCCTCTTTCTCAGTTTTAAACTTATGTGTCCCACTTGTATCATGCCACTTACCCTCTTTAGGAGGCCTTCCTCCCCTGCTTTGAATCTCTTCCCCTTTCTTGTACCCTTTCCTTATTACTCTTTTTCTTTTCCCTTTTCCTCTCCCCCTTCAATGAGGTGAGAGAAGATTTTCTGTAAAACAAGTATGTCAATTATTTTCTCTTTGAGCCAACTCTGATGAGAGTAAGATTCACACAATGTTCCTCCCCCTTTCTGAGTTCCCTCAGATATGATAAGTTTCTTTTGTCCCTTTGTGGGATGTAGATTCCCTGTTTTTATCCCCCTTTTCCCTCTTTTCTGACATTTCTTTTCCATTTCTACTTCCCTTTTTTATGTTATATCAGTAAAATCAGATTATACATATAATCTTTTTGTATTTCCACAACAGAAATACAATTCTCAAGAGTTCCTTTTACCTTTTCTGCTTCTCTTGAGTTCTGTGGTTGGAGATCAATTTTTTTGTTTAATTCTAGTTTTTTCCTTATAAACAAATGAAATTTATCTGTTTCATTAAATGTCCAACTTCTTCCCTTGAAGAAAATGCTCAGCTTAGCTGGGTAGTTTATTCTTGGTTGCATTCCAAGTTCTTTTGCCTTTTGGAATATCAGATTCCAGGCCCTTCAATCCTTAAAGCCAGATCTTGGGTGATCCTTATTATGGCACCTTGCTATTTAAATTTTTTTTTTTTTTTCTGGCTGCTGGTAATATTTTTTCCTTAATCTGATAGTTCTGAAATTTGGCCACAATATTCCTTGGAGTTTTTATTTTAGGGTCTTTTTCAGAAGGTGTTCAATGAATTCTTTCAATGCCTATTTTACCTTCTTTCTGAATCTATTATCTCTGGACAGTTCTCTTTGATGATTTCTTGTAAAATAGTATCTAGGCTCTTTTTTTCCTCATACTTTTTGGAACATCCCATAATTCTCAGATTATCTCTCCTAGATCTATTTTCCAAGTCTGTCATTTTTCCAAGTAGATATTTCATTTTTTTTCCAGTTTATCATTTTTTTTTTTTGTTTTGCTTGACTGATTCTTTCTGTCTCGATGAATCATTAGTTTCTATTTATTCAGTTCTGATTTTTAATTTATTATTTTCATTAGCTTTTTTATTTCTTTTTGTATATGTCCAATTTAGTTTTTAAATGAATTGTTTTGCTCTATGGAATTTTTTTTCCATTTCACTATTTTTTTTAGTGAATTATTTTCTTTTTCCAATTCACAGATTCCACTTTCTTTGTCTTTTCCAATTCACAAATTTTACTTTCCAGGGATTTTTTTACTTTTTCCAATTCACAAATTTTGTTTCCCTGCACTTCCTAGGAATTTTTTACCTTTTCCAATTCATATTTCAAAGCTTCTCTTTCCTTTCCCTATTTTTCTTCTAACTCTCTTTTGAGACTTTTAATGGTCTCTTCTATGAGAAAGTTATGTAAACAGGGACAGGTAACATTCCCCTTTGGGGTATTTTCTGGAGACTGTTTGCTATTAGTCTCCTTGGGGTTGTAAACCTGTTCTTTTTCTGTATAGAAGTTATCAATCATCCTTTTAATCTTTTTACTCATTTTTTAAAGCCTTTAGGGTCTGCTTTCAGGGCACTGGAGTTACCAGCTTCCTCTGCAAAGCAGGGAGGGTTATAAACAGGCTTCAAACAGCGAGGTATGGGAGTGCTTTGGGCAAATATTCCCCCTCCCCCAATGGAAGTGATTCATCACTGCTGAGCTATGGATGTGCCCAGTGGAGAACCCCACTGTGTGGTTTAGTGACTGCCCTAAGGCTAGAGACTAAGCATTGAAAGTACCACTACCAGAGGCCAAAGCCCCCCCCTCCCCATGGTGCTGTGGGTATCAGTAGCTGACCAGCGAATAGACTGGCTCAGACCGGAAGTGTCTCTGTCAGGAAGCAAATTGCCTTGCAAAGTTCTATTGCCCCAGGCTGAGCCCCCCACTGTGCAGATTAGAGACTGCCCTGGCTGTGCCCCCCTGCCATGCAGGTTCACAACTGCCCCTAGGAGAAGCCCATACTGCAGGTTGGGGCTGCAAGCTTGTGCTGCAATCTGTGCTGTCACTTCCAGTTTGGGATGTGTATAAACTCCTGTCTGGTGTTTTAGCTCTAGTTCTCTCCCTGCCTGTGCTGATCTTCTCCCTGGCCCCTCAGGACTAACCTTTTCTGGCAAAATTCCAGATTATCTTTGGCTATTGAGTTGCTGTACTTCTACTCTTTGTGAATTTTAGCAATCAAACTATATTTTTGAGGCTGAATATATTGTTGGTTGTGAGGGTAAGAGAGAAGCTTAGAAAGTTGCGTATGCCTTCTCCGCCATCTTGGTTCCACCCCAATAGTGTAATCATTGGAGCTGATTGACTAGGGAAATGACACAGTCAGTTCTGTGCTTACTCTGGCAATAGTAGAAATGTATTAGACAAGGAAAACTTAAGATATGGAATCCAATTAGGAAGTTGATACAATAATCCATTTGAGAGGTGATGAGAGCCTGAAGTAAAGTGATGTTGAAGAGTAGATGGAAGAGGTTAGAGATAAGATGCATTGTGACTATAGTAACAGCTTAAATTGGCAATTGATTAGCTATTGGGGTGAGATAAAGTAAGGAATTGAGAACCTGGAAGGATGCTAATACCATTGATAGAAATGGGGAAAGTTAGAAGATTGTAGATAATGAAAAATAATGGGTATTTTTTTAAAAATTGAACTTTGCAACATCAAACATGTGGGTATCATTGAATGCACAATTCAAATACATAAGTATAAGCATTTATTCTTATATTCATTTTTGTACCATGCTCAATGTCAAATATGTTTATAAATATTTATATGTAGGTGCATCATTGTGTATAATGTAACCATTATCTAATATATGATTGTATAGGCATCATCTGTAGTCAGTTATATAAAATAACACATAATTCTGCATTACATGTTATATTATGTGTATTACACATACACACACAACACATAAATAAAATGGATAACTTTCAGACCAATATGCTGCTGCTACTACTTGTGTTGCTTCCAACTAGATAGCTTTTATATAGCTCTTTAGAATTTGAGAGGTAATTCATTTTATCTCATTTGATTCTTACTATAGTCTTATATGATAAGCTCTACTATTGTTTACATTTTACTGACAATTAAATTGAAGTTGAGAGACATTACATGACTTGCACAGCCACACAGATAATAGCTAGAAAAAACTGAGAAAGGAGTTAAATACACGTCTTTTTCAAGTCGAGGTCCAACACTCCATCCAGTATAAAACCTAGCTGCTTCCATCTCATTTCATATCATAATCTGGATAATTTATTATATATCTGCTAAAATGTCTTATTAATATTTCTTCTCTTTACATTGCAGTCATTTTGTAGCATGCTCCAATTTCAAGCACCCTTCACTACAGAAGTCAGAAACAAGCAATAAAGATATTTTCTAAAATAATCATCTATCCATCTAATGCAAAGAAAAGCTTTTTTTAGTTCTCCCTCATGAATAATATAATAATACTTAAATATTAAGTATTTACATTTCATATTCCCTCACTAATATTATTCAGCTATTATATCCTTTGTTTGTCTCCAGTGTTTTGCTGCTATAAAATTTTTTAACAATCATTTTATATACATTCTGGTCTTTTACCTCCCTGGGGAATAAGCACTAAAGAAACAATTATGTATAACTCTTTTCAGTGTTACTGAAAAGAATTCGTTGTTTTCTAAAGCTCAATATACTATGTATATTGTCATTTGAAAACAGTAACATTTTGTGTATATAAATATATACATCTTGATATCTCAAAATATCTTTAGCTATACCTGTATAGCAAGAGATACAACAGGACTCCAATTTTGTTCCAACTTGATATTCAATAGCAATAGTTAATGGAATAAAATTCCTTGCTGCTCAAAATTGAACACAAATCTTGCATTTTTTTAGCCTTTATATAAGAAATCCATTATTTGTCAATATCATTGCTTTAATTTTCATTACAATACATTCAAGATTAATGAAGTTTAAATCGCCACTTCCACTGTAGCCAATGGTAAGAACAGCTCACCAGTGAAATGACAGTGCATTTATTCCATTTCAAATTTATGAATGATATTCTTTCCACTCTATGAACAAAAGGTCTTAAGGTGATATGGATCATTTTAGTCTCAGGACAAGCTTTCACAATCACAGCATCAGAGAATCTCAGAATAAGAGGAAATCAGGAATCAGTTAGCCCAATCTATTCCTGATATTTTTTTCTTCTACAATATATATTAGCTTCAGAAGCTTTCTTCTTTTGGATAACTCTTACTGATGTAAAATATATTTGAAGTTTGTGTTTACCCCTCCCTTAAGATTTAAGAAATGAGTATAATCTCTCTTTCACTTGATATATTTTATAATCTGTGAAGTTTATTTCAAGTTAGATACTAAGATCTATCTTGTTTATCCTTTGTTTTTGAAGAGGACAAATGACATCATGACAAATGACAAATTGCTCACAGATGAATTGGAGTTAAGTGAGCCAGAGCTGTACAAAGTTGTCATCCTCACTTTCTTTTTCAGGCATCGAAGTCCAGTGGCAAGACAAAAGCTAAGATGATTGGTGATGGCTCAGAATGCAGTGGGTGATATTGGCATTTTCATTGTCTTATCAAGAGTAAGTACTTTAGAGTGTTTGCATCAATCACCTTCATTGCTATTGGGGGTGGGGGGGTAAATGTTCTTATCTCCCCATTCCAAAGGAAGAAGTCTTTACATGTTTGGATAGATATCCTCCTAATTCATCAATAGGTTTGAGGTCTCATGTTCCTTGAACCAGTTTTTGAATGGCATGATTTGGATACCTCATACAATCCCACTATACTCCTTGTAAAAAACCAAATTATTAATATTCTCCCTAAATTATAATACTGAATTCATTTTTTCTTAGTAAAGAACTATTTGTGCAGACAGTTTATTCTGAAATGATTCACATGTCAATAACTATATACATATCCTCTCTTTTAAGAGATTCCCAAGGATTACCAGATATAATTTTAGCCATCTGCTAAAGCTTATGAATTCTTCAAAATAATATTTAAGTGCATTGAATGAAATATATAGGACTACAAAGAAAATAAGTTATACTGAACTATATTTATTATTTTTTAACTCACAAAAATTAGTTATTTTGATCAATACAGTAATTCACAACAATTTCAAAGAATTTAAGATGAAAAATGCTATCCACCTCTACAGAAAACACTGAGGAACTCTGCTTAGATTGAAAAATTATTTTTTCAGTTTCTTTATGTTTTCTTCTTGTAGCACTGTTTGTATGGAAATATATTTTCAATGATTTTACATATATAATAGGCATCATATTGCTTGCCTTCTGAAAGGAGAAGGTGTATTGAAAAGAGGGAGATAATCCTGGTTATGTACCTTTAAGTGTGTAGCCAGTTTTATCTTGCGAAATTATTTGATTTTTGAGTATTTTTAATTTTTTCAAAATCTTTCTGAAGAAAGTATTTATGGTACATATCCTAATTCTACTATATATTTTTCAAGTGTGGGACCTTGTTTTTTATTTGACATTCTAGTTCTCACCATAATTTTCAGCATGCCTTTTTTATTCTTTTTTATTTAAATCACTCAGTTTCTAAGTATATTTTAATTCAGTGGAGGATTTTGTCAAGTTCTTCATTTAATTTTCCTAAGTTTTCAACCTGTATAAAAGATGATAACAAACTCTGTAGCAAAGGTTAATCACTTGTAAATTAATCATTTGATATATGCTTTGGCCCTGGCAATATATGGAACATGTAATTATGCAAAATTTGCCTTAATTTTATGGATCTGTTCTAATACTGTAATAGTGGTGGTCAACTAGGAAAAAAAAAGAGAAGGAATGGAGTTTTTTATATCATCTATGAATATTAAATGAACTTTGAGCATTTATATAAAATATTTTTTCAATGACCACAAAGCAAAACATTCTGAAAGAATAAATTAATATTAATTCTGACATTCTTCCTATTGATGAAAGTAGAAAACAAAAGGAATTTGAAACTAAATGGACAGATTTGGTTTCAATCAATTATGTACTACTCTTTGTTGATCACAAATACTATGACAAATCCTGTCCAAAACACATGTTCATAGTTTCAATGACATTGTCTATCTATCTTATTCTCTGCCATCTTTTATTTTATTCCTTCAATCTTTCCCAACTTTTTCCAATGAGTATCTTCTCTTTATGTGATCAAAGTATTTAAGTTAAAAATTCAATATTCGACTTTTCATTGAATAGTCAATATTATTTTTTTTTTTTAAGAATTGACTGATTTTATCCCCTTGTTGTCCATGGAACTTTCAAAAGTTTTCTCCAGTATCAAAATTCAAAAGCCTCAATTTTGTACCACTCAGGTACATTTCTACAGGCAACGCCCCCCCCCCCAAAAAAAAAAAAAACAGATAGTTGACTAAAAAGATCTTTATCAGCAAGCAATGCCTCTGCTTTTTCATATATTGTCCAGATTTTCCACAGCTTTCCTTCCAAGAAGCTAGCATCTTTTAATCCCATGGTTGCAATCTTTATCTGCAGTGATCTTTGAACCCAATAACACGACATCTGACAATGTTTCAATTTCATTTCTCTCTATTTTTCAGAAAGTGATGGGACCAGTTGTCAAGATCTTAATGCTGTGTGTGTGTGTGTGTGTGTGTGTGTGTGTGTGTGTGTGTGTAGCGTGCTGGTAAGTTTCAAGACAGCTTTTATATACTTTCCTCTTTGATTGTCATGAAGAAGCTTCCCAATTCTTTACTTTTTGCCATCAGACTGCTATCAACTGCATATATAAGATGACTAATATTTCTCCTAGCAATCCTATTTCCTGCTTGTGTTACACTCTGCTTGATATTTCACAAGATGTACTCAGCATATAAATTAAAGGGAAAAAAGGTGACAGGGAAGCCAGATAGCACAGTGGAGAGAATACTCACCCTGATGTTAGGAAGACCTGAATTCAAATCTGGCCTAAGACCAGTATCATGGACAATTCATTTAAGCCTAATGCTCTCTCTCTCTCTCTCTCTCTCTCTCTTTCTCTCTTTCTCTCTCTCTCTCTCACAGACACACACACACACACACACACACACACACACACGTAAAAACATAGAGGATTTTCATATTTCTTTTACAATTTTAAACTAATCACTCATTCCATATTCGGTAACTAATAATTGATTCTTGGCTGACATACAGATTCCTCAGGAAATTAATAAAATGATCTGGCACTCCCATCTCTTTGAGAATTTCCCACATTTTGTTATGATCTACACAGTAAAGTGAAGTAAATGTTTTTTTTTTTGTTTGTTTGTTTTCTGCAACTCTCTTGCATTACCCATAATCCAGAGAATGTTAGCTTTTTGATTTCTTATTCCTCTGCCTCTTCAAAAAAACAGCCTGATCTTCTGGCAATTCTCAGTTCACATATTGTCGAAGCCTAGTTTGCAGAATCTTAAGGATAGCTTTGCTGGCATATGAAATGAGCACAATTGTTCAGTAATTTGAACATTTCTTGGCATTGTCCCTTTTTTAGGATTGAGACATAAACTATTATTTTCCAATCCAGTAGGCAGTGTTGTGTTTTTCAAATTTGCTGACTTATTGAGTGCAGCACTTTAAAAGCATCATTTTTTAGGATTTAAATAACTTAGCTGAAATAGAAAGATGGCTTACCTTAAAGAAGCAAATGAATAACTTGTTTTCATTATGCATCCAAATGTAAAAAGAAACATGATTTATTGACTCATGGTTTCCCTAGTAGAATATAAGTTCCTTGCGAGTAGGAATTTTAATCTTTGCAATTATCCTAGCATACAAGTGACTTTGTAGAACATGGAAGACTCTTATTGGTTGACTGATTACTTTTTCACAAATGTCATTATAAAAATCACTACAACTTAGGTATAAATATATGTCACAGAAAATGCAGAGTCAGAATCTATAAAATATTTGAGATTTTATATATGTGTAGAACTAGCAGAAGAATTAATATACATGTGTATGAATTCAGTGCAAAGACAGGTGGAGGTAAGGACAATAAAATACATTGGAAAATAAGGTTTAGGTTTATAATATATCAGAATTCACTCTTATATTATACAGAACCTTTATACACACATACTATTTTCATGTGTATATATATGTACATCTTTATGAATCAAATACATAAAATATTTTAAACTACATATTTAGTCATGAGTATGTATATTTCCAACAGACACTGAACAGGGAAAATAGATTGTCCTTACTTTAATTAAAAGAATACAGCTAACTAGATCACATTTAGAATCTTATAATGTACTTTTAATGGCCCCAATATTTTCTCTAAATCAAGACCACTTAAAAACAAAACAAAACAAAACAAACAAAACAATGTAGAACTCTTTTAGTGATACTATGTGACTGATGGTTTTTCTAAAGAGCAGTCTCAAAGAACCAAACATATATATATCATATAAGAGACAAAGGGAAAAAAATAAACACAAGTACAAAAAAAATGATTAAGCAAAATGGTAGTCTAATTGGTTGCCCAAAATGGAATATATGATGGGTTACATATAAACAATGGGTCTGGTCCATTGTACATGAACTCCTTTTTTTTCTGCTTCTTTATTTCTTTTCTTCCCACTCCCTTTATGAAATTTTTGGTCTTTTATCTTGTCCAGGTAGAAGTAAAGCAGGTATGCATGTTTCCAATCTTGAAACTGATTTACATATACACTTTGGTCTGATTTTTTTTTCCCTAAGCTGTGCCAATTCTTCTCTTTTTAAGCAGTCCAGAAATCTTGTCTTACTAAGAGCTCACCATATTGGTGACATACTTAGTTCAGTTGTCAAAGTAGCTGTAGCCCTAAAGCATTTCAGATGTTCTAAATCCATTCAAGCCAACAGCCTTAGATTTTCTAATGCAGGTAATACACATGTGTATCACCACTTCCAGATATCCTTTATCTTGTATGTACTTCACTATTACCTACATACTATTTTTCATTGAAAAATATCTGTTTCTGGAGAAACTAGGTGGCACAGTCAATAGAGTCTCAGCCCTGAAGTCATAAGGACCTGAGTTCAAATCTGGTCTCAGACACTTAACAGGTCTTAACTGTGTGATCCTGGGGAAGTCACTTAACCCCAAATAACAAATAAACAAATAAAACAATTATCTTGGAAAATATTTTTTCTTTCCCTCCCATAACCCCCTAAAAGAAAAATAAAACAGATTTTAAAGACATTTAGAAGAAAGTAATGCAAATTGTTCATATCCTAATCCATGTCCATGTTCAAAAATGTATTTTATTATGAATATTTAGTCCTTTATCTTTATCAATAGGCAAGTAGAATTCTTCATAGTCTTTAGAATTGCAGTTGATTACTAGATTGATTATAATTTTTGCCTTTCAAAAATGTTGTCTTAAAGATTTGTTTTTAATTTTAGTAAACATTTTTCTCCTTTATCAACGATATATATATATATATATATATATATATATATAAAAGTTGGATAATATTAAGAGATCTAGAGTATAGAACTAAAATATCATACTGCTTGGATCTCCCTTGTGAACAAGTTATGTAAAGCAGACAAGAAACTAACAGAAAGAAATGAGAGGAAAAACTTTTGGTCCATACCACTGGAATTAAAACCCACCTTAATGAAGTCGCAGAACTACCAAAACATCAGTTTTGAGAGATCTCATTGTCAGAGAGCTAGGTGGTGCATTGGATAGAGCACCAGACCTGAAATCAGGACAATCTGAGTTCAAGATTGACCTCAGACACTCAACACTTCCTAGCTATGTGATCCTGGGTAAGTTATTTAACCCCAATTGCCTCAGAAAAACAAACAAAAACAAAAAAATAACAAAAAAACTGTCATTATCTATTTTCCAGATGTTACAATTATGAGATGTTATGTGAATTTAAGAATGTTTTTAAAACCTTTCCTAAAAAAATAGAACTACAAACAATAGCTACAGATGAGAAGTTATGTTCACTATAAATTCAACTTACCTTCTATCTTATGAGGAAGGGGGATAAGGGGGATAACAACCACCTATAATTAATGCAAAGCTTAACTGGCAACTTGTTTATTTACTATTCAGCTTACAGTAGGAATCTTAACTCAGTCCCTCAAGGCTATGATTAATGGTATGGGTCAGAAAAAGAAACAGATAAGTCAAATCTTATAAAATAATTAGAATTTATATTAAAAAAAAACAACAGATTTGCAATCTTTGTGTTTTGGGGACATTTTAAGTATTAAGTCTTTCAAAAAATAGTTGTGTCATCAAGGGATGTTCCATTGGTATTCTTCATTTATGAAGTAAAAATGGTCCTTAATTTGCTCAAGGTGAATTTAAAAATCACATTTTGTTTCCTGAAATTAAAATAAAATACAGCTTTCAAAACAAAATATTCCCCTTCTTTAAAAAAGATAGACTATTATTACCTTAGGTGATATTACTTGCTTTGAAAATAGTACATCAGAAGAGACTTGTCTATAATTAGGAAATGTTAGGTAAACTCCTCCCTCTTTGGAAACAGATTGGGACAAAAATTTCCACAGTAAATCAGAATTCTACTATCAGGAGATGTGATAAGATGCACTGTATTACTCAGTAAATCACAAAATGCTGCAACAGAGATACTCAATAAGCTTTTCAGTGCTGCATAATAAATCATGAGGTTTGACGATAAAGTTGCACAATAAGCTCCAGTGTATTAGTCACTAAATCATGAGCTTTCACAATCAAGTTAGAAGATGAGCTTCTTTCTTTGTTATATCTGCTTTTATTATGGGGCATCTTTCAGTCAAGGATAAGGTTTACTAATACAATGAAGGCCTCTTTCACTTCCCCAGTTTCTTCTATATGGAATACAGGGGTTGTTCTGAGAATTATGTATCATTTTTAATTTCAGAAAGGAAAAAAAAACTCCATACTTAAATTTTTCCTAAAGAATATTTTCTAACTTATTAATAAAACTTCACTTCAGCAAGCCATGATCTCTGTTAGCCATAATACAATATGCTTAATTAAAAAAAAATTTAAAAGATACTTTCTTTAAATTACTTTACCTACACCCATACACCCGGAAAGTCATATATATATATATATATATATAATATATATATATATATATATATATATATATATATATATATATATATATATATATAATATATTTTTTAAAGAGACCATGATGCAATTTTTCTATTTTTTAATAATGTTTTTTATTATAGCTTTTTAATATACAAAACATATGCATGGGTAATTTTTCAACATTGACCCTTGAAAAATCTTATGTTCCAACTTTTTCCCTCCTCCCCACCCCCTCTCTTAGATGGCAGGTAGTCCAATACATGTTAAATATGTTAAAGTATATGTATACATATTTATACAATTATCTTGTTACACAGGAAAGATCAGATTTAGAAAGAAAGTAAAAATAACCTGAGAAGAAAAAAAAACAAAAATGCCAGCAAACATTAACAGAAAGAGTGGAAATGTTATGTTGTGGTCCATACTCATTTCCCAGTGTTCTTTCTCTGGGTGTAACTGGTTCTGTTTGTTACAGATCAGTTGGAACTGATTTTGATCCTCTCATTGTTGAAGAAAGCCATGTGCATCAGAATTGATCAAATGATGCAATTTTTCAATAACAATAATAGAAATGTATATGGATCTCTTTATGTAGTTAATTTTTTTTTTTTATGTAATTGGGGGTTGAGAAACTGGAGTCTTGAACCTGAGTTTTCATGGATGTTAGGAACTTCAATCAAGGCAAAACAGACTTTTCTGTAATTTATAACCTTTGGAAATTGTCAGGAACACAAAAAAAGGATAAATGATTTGATCTGGATCACAATTCACAAGCAGATCTTACGTTTTTCTCATTATGAGGCTAGAAATCTAGTCACTATACTGTACAATTTCTCTGTGTCCAGCTTAATTACAATGATAGCATATATTTAGCAAAGTAATATGAGCAAAACAGGTGTATAAACATAATTAAAATTACATGGTACAATATTTAAAAGTTAAAAAGCAAATATGAATATCAACTCATTTTTTCAAAGAAAAGTATAATGGAAAGTTAGATACCTTCAAGATTCTATGAGCCCTTGTTTTCAATGAGACTTTATGTTGTTAGTTGGTTAACACAAATAACTAAATTACTAGATTATAATTCCAAATTAATTTAAAATTTAATGCACTGTTTGTCAAACGACAAAATTATCATTGAAAAATTTTAACTGGAAGTTAAGGAATTGATTATGAGGGGAGAAGAATCAAAGTCAGGGAAGAACAGATGATTTAACATTAAAGCATGAATTTCATTAGTCTAGAGACAAATAAACATATGTGGTAAAGATGAATACCTTGATTTCAAACAATGATTATTTTGAATATAAATATATAAATATAAATATAAATATAAAATATAAACCAAAAATTAAATCTACCTTAAACTCCACTTCATCCACAAACAATATATGTCAATCATATATCATGTTAATATATGATTAAGTTTTTGCTCAGTATGTTAATTATACCATACTATTTATCAGATTTCATTCTTATAATCATTAAACCATAAAGTTAACCTTACTTGAGTTTGGTGCTCTTGTAACATGTGAAGACTCATCTGTTTAACAAAAGAGATATCTTAGGTCTTTTATAGGGCCAAAATTTGAGTGGCTTAGTTTGAAACTATTTTTTTAATTTGTCCAGAAAAGAATCCACCTTCTTCAGCAAATATTGTCTAAAACATTAAATTATATAATAAATGCAACAAGCACAAATTCGGTTTTAAATGATCATTTTAAGAGCTTCTTTGAAAAATATTCAATTAAAAAGAAGACATTACTCTGAAGTATAAAATTATCAGTAAGAAAAAGATTCAGCATCTTCTTAATACTCATATTTTTATCGCCAGAGAGAAAAAGAGCTTTAATATAGGCTAGAGGTTAAGTCTAGGCATATTTTTCCAGAAATTTCCTTTTATATTTTCCCATTGTTCAATATTTTTATATCAAAACTCAGTGTTCAAAAAAAGTTCAGCTATTTTTTGAGACAAGGCTCATTATAAGAGTATACAAACAGAAAATAAAAATTATGGCTACTGACGATAGTATCTGGGGTAGCAGTGATGCTGAAGAAAGGAAAGGGATACTTTCCTGAGCTCAGTATGGCACCAAAGTCAGACTAGGTAGTTTATGATTGAAGCAGGATATTGAGTAACAAAGAAGCAATTTTCCTTGTAATCTGTTGCCCATTGGAACTTCAGATTTCTGCATATTTCTAGTTCTCTGATATCCTTTAGGGAATCAAGTCTCTGACTCTATTGAGAAGTTTCTACCTTCAATGAGCTTTCAGTCCCTATACGTCTCATGAATATGATTGATAGTAATAGACTAGCCTTTTAAAAGAAAATAAGCAAAAACAAAAACAAAACCTTGCTTGAATTTAGTACATTAGATAATTTTTTAATTTAAATAAAATTTAAATAAGTTGTATATCCAAAATAAAAATTCTTCAGGAATAATAATAAAGAAGCATTATAAATAATGTTCTTGAAAGCTTATGTGAACTAATTTTATTGTTTTAGGAGTATTAGGATGTCTCAAACAATGAATTGAGATATTTTTTAGTATCTCTGAATAATACATCACTATACAATGTCTCATAAAAATGTCTCAAAGACAATGCAGATTTTAATTTAATTTAAATAGATTTTCATTTTGATTGAATACTGTGGAAGCACTCATGATGTTAAACATATAATTACTTTTATTTGACAGTAATATATCTCTAAATTATAGATAAGTAATCATGTAGGATCAAAATGTAAAATAAATGAATTTTATTTTTAAACATTTATCTGGAATTTTCTATGTTGTTCAATTTGAATTGTTTTCTTGTATCTATACTTAAATAAATGTTTTCTGCTATTGAGGAAGATTTCATATACAGAGGCACATCACATTTCATTGGGCTTGTCACATCAGTTTATACAGTATTTGTTAACTGATAAATTTGATGTGATTTCTCAAGACAGAATAGTCAACTATAGCAATCTAGTGTTTGACAAACCCAAAGCCCCTAACTTCTGGGAAAAGAATTCATTATTTGATAAAAACTGCTGGGATAATTGGAAATTAGTATGGCAGAAATTAGGCATGGACCCACACTTAACACCATATACCAAGATAAGATCAAAATGGGTCTATGACCTAGGCATAAAGAACGAGATTATAAATAAATTAAAGGAACATAGAATAGTTTATCTCTCAGACTTGTGGAGGAGAAAGAAATTTGTGACCAAAGATGAACTAGAGACCATTACTGATCACAAAATAGAAAATTTTGATTACATCAAATTAAAAAGCCTTTGTACAAATAAAACTAATGCAAACAAGATTAGAAGGGAAGCAACAAACTGGGAAAACATTTTCACAGTTAAAGGTTCTGATAAAGGCCTCATTTCCAAAATATATAGAGAACTGACTCAAATATATAAGAAATCAAGCCATTCTCCAATTGATAAATGGTCAAAGGATATGAACAGACAATTTTCAGAGGATGAAATTGAAACTATTACCACTCATATGAAAGAGTGTTCCAAATCATTATTGATTAGAGAAATGCAAATTAAGACAACTCTGAGATACCACTACACACCTGTCAGATTGTCTAAGATGACAGGAAAAAATAATGATGAATGTTGGAGGGGATGCGGGAAAACTGGGACACTGATGCATTGTTGGTGGAGTTGTGAATGAATGCAACCATTCTGGAGAGCAATCTGGAATTGTGCCCAAAAAATTATCAAATTGTGCATACCCTTTGATCCAGCAGTGTTTCTATTGGGCTTATATCCCAAAGAAATACTAAAGAAGGGAAAGGGACCTGTATGTGCCAGAATGTTTGTAGCAGCCCTGTTTGTAGTGGCTAGAAACTGGAAAATGAATGGATGCCCATCAATTGGAGAATGGCTGGGTAAATTGTGGTATATGAATGTTATGGAATATTATTGTTCTGTAAGAAATGACCAGCAGGATGAATACAGAGAGGACTGACGAGACTTACATGAACTGATGCTAAGTGAAATGAGCAGAACCAGGAGATCATTATACACTTCGACAACTATATTGTATGAGGACATATATCGATGGAAGTGGATTTCTTTGACAAAGAGACCTGAGTTTCAATTGATAAATGACGGACAAAAGCAGCTACACCCAAAGAAAGAACACTGGAAAACGAACGTGAACTATCTGCATTTTTGTTTTTCTTCCCGGGTTATTTATACCTTCTGAATACAATTCTCCCTATGCAACAAGAGAACTGTTCGGTTCTGCAAACATATATTGTATCTAGGATATACTGCAACATATCCAACATATAAAGGACTGCTTGCCATCTAGGGGAGGGGGTGGAGGGAGGGAGGGGAAAAAAAAATTGGAACAGAAACGAGTGTCAATATAAAGTCATTATTAAATAAAATAAAAAAAAAAAAAAAAAAAAAAAAAACTTGATGTGATTTCTATAAAGCAATGCCTAAAATATATTTGTATGTGCTTGTGTGTGTGTGTGTGTGTGTGTGTGTGTGTGTGTGTATGTGAGTGTATTCAAGTCTAGTAATTTGTTTTTTTGTTTTTGTGGCCTCCTTATCATTTCTATTTACTCATCTTGGAAGGAATTTGGTTCAGTTTAAGATCAATTGAATAGACAAAAGTCTTAGATCGTGTTGGATTTGGCAAAATCTTGGTAAAAATATTTCAATATGTTGCTTGATGTCAAGGCTAATATGAATCATCAAAATCTGACTAAAATATATGGAAGTTAGAGGGGAAACAAGATGTTGGCATAAAGTTGGGTACTTGCCTGAATTCTCCCTCAATCTCCTGCAAATACATTTAAATAACAACTTTAAATTAATTCTAGAGCAGCAGAACCCACAAAAAGATGGAATGAAACAATTTTCTGGTCAAAGAATGTTAGAATTCTTGTAAGGTGCTAAGTGGAATTGAGGAGGCAGTAATTAAATCTAGTTTAGCATTGATTTAATCCTACAACAAATAATGGTTTCCTAGTGATATAATGATTGGTATGTACTCAGTGTACAGCATATAAGCAAGATGCTCTCAGGGCCAGACATACAAGCCCACTAGAAGCTCTCAGAGACTCAGCCAGGATTCAGTCAAGCAGATTCACAGAGAAGGAAACTTAAGCTCTTAAAACCAAGACTACAGAAGGCCTCTAAGAAAACTAGCCAAGCCCCAAGTGAAGGAGATAAGACTTTGAAGGATACAATAAATGATACATTTAGAGTGATTACTCTGAAATGAAATGAAGGATGCTCCCAGAAGCCCCCCAAGAGACCTGCTTCCAGAGAACATTAAATTTTAGAGAAGAACATTACAAAAGAAAACTTGGAAGGTTGGCACGAAAGTAACCAAGGTGATAATAGAGCACAGTTCAGCACAGAAGTGCTAGTACACTGAAGGTCCCCACAAAGCAGGATTAGGCCTTGAGAGTCATTGAATCAGCAAGCTAGTGGAGGTTTCCAGAGCCTCCATAGAGATGAATAACTGATCAGTAGGAGATAACAAGGGTCCTTTTTGCTAGCTCTGAAGTAGGATCTTGTTGCTTAACTCAATCTTGAATCTGGTTCACAAACCTGGGTTGCAGTCACAGGTTGAAGAGGGGCACATACCAGAGAACAGGTCACAAGAATAATAAACAAACAAACAAACAAAAAAAAACTTTCCCTTCAATAATTCTACATAGGGAGAACTTACAGCTCCATAGAAGTACCTTGAAAACAACTACAAAAAGTTCTGAAGCTTGGGCTAGTGCATCTTCCATGCTGGTAGTAGAGCTCAACTTCAATAACGAATTAACAGTCAAATATTAGGCAGAGAAATGAACGAACCATGGGAAAAAAAAAAATCTGACCGGACTTCCGGTTAAGATGGCGGAGAGGAGGCTCACAGCTGCATAAGCTCCACGCTTTCTCTCACTATCCATTTCATTACAAGCCTCTGAATCAATGCTTGACTGAAAAAAACCCACATATAGTTACCAAGAGAAGCCATCCTTGAGATCTGCCAAGAAAAGTCTGTCTTTACTGGAGGGCTGGGGCGGTTTTAGATCGGGCGCAGGCTGAGGGCAGCGGCAGGGAGAGCACGGGAGCAGACTGGAGAGGGGGTGGGGAGTGATCGTAGCCATCTCTGCGGGAAGAGCTTCGCTACAGGTTTGAATACTTTGCTCCGGCAGCAAGGCAACAGCCCAGCAGAGAAGCTAAAAACACCGGGGCTGAAGAATACAACCCCAAACAGCTGGAGTCTCTCGGGACCTGGCCGCCCCCCCCCCCCCCCCACAGTGACTCAGCACGCTCTGGGATCTCAGAGCGCAGGCGCAGCACAGTCCTGCTAGTGCCTCACTGTGGCCCCCTGCAGTCTGTAGAGGAAGCTCGATAACACACCCAGCCCCCCCCCCCCCCCCCCAAAGAAAGACTCCAGTTTTTTCTGTTTTTCTTTGGTAGTTTGTCTCTGATTAATAGACAGAATGAGCAAGAAGCTGAAGAGGACTTTAACCCTTGACAGCTTCTATACAGATAGAGAGCAGACTCTAAATCCTGAGGAGACTAAAAACAGGCAGTAAAACTATAATAGTGGGAGATCTCAACCTTGCACTCTCAGAATTAGATAAATCAAACCACAAAATAAATAAGAAAGAAGTCAAAGAAGTAAATAGAATACTAGAAAAGTTAGATATGATAGATCTCTGGAGAAAATGTAATGGAGACAGAAAGGAATACACTTTCTTTTCAGCAGTTCATGGAACCTATACAAAAATTGACCATATATTAGGACATAAAAACCTCAAACTCAAATGCAGTAAGGCAGAAATAGTAAATGCATCCTTTTCAGACCACGATGCAATGAAAATTACATTCAACAAAAAAACAGGGGGAAGTAGACCAAAAAATAATTGGAAACTAAATAATCTCATACTAAAGAATGATTGGGTGAAACAGCAAATCATAGACATAATTAATAACTTCACCCAAGAAAACGATAATAATGAGACATCATACCAAAATGTATGGGATGCAGCCAAAGTGGTAATAAGGGGAAATTTCATATCTCTAGAGGCCTATTTGTATAAAATAGAGAAAGAGAAGATCAATGAATTGGGTTTGCAATTAAAAATGCTAGAAAAGGAACAAATTAAAAACCCCCAGTCAAACACTAAACTTGAAATTCTAAAAATAAAAGGTGAGATCAATAAAATTGAAAGTAAAAAAACTATTGAATTGATTAATAAAACTAAGAGTTGGTTCTATGAAAAAACCAACAAAATAGACAAACCCTTAGTAAATCTGATTAAAAAAAGGAAAGAGGAAAATCAAATTGTTAGTCTTAAAAATGAAAAGGGAGAACTCGCCACTAACGAAGAGGAAATTAGAGCAATAATTAGGAGTTACTTTGCCCAACTTTACGCCAATAAATTCGACAACTTAAATGAAATAGAAAAATACCTCCAAAAATATAGCTTGCACAAACTAACAGAGGAAGAAGTAAATATCCTAAACAGTCCCATCTCAGAAAAAGAAATAGAACAAACTATCAATCAACTCCCTAAGAAAAAATCCCCAGGACCAGATGGATTTACATGTGAATTCTACCAAACATTTAAAGAACAATTAACTCCAATGTTATATAAACTATTTGAAAAAATAGGGATGGAAGGAGTCCTACCAAACTCCTTTTATGACGCAGACATGGTACTGATACCTAAACCAGGTAGGCTGAAAACAGAGAAAGAAAATTATAGACCAATCTCCCTAATGAATATTGATGCTAAAATCTTAAATAAAATATTAGCAAAAAGATTACAGAAAATCATCACCAGGATAATACACTCTGACCAAGTAGGATTTATACCAGGAATGCAGGGCTGGTTCAATATTAGGAAAACTATTAGCATAATTGACTATATCAATAACCAAACAAACAAAAACCATATGATCATCTCAATAGATGCAGAAAAAGCATTTGATAAAATCCAACATCCATTCCTAATAAAAACACTTGAGAGCATAGGAATAAATGGACTTTTCCTTAAAATAGTCAGGAGCATATATTTAAAACCATCAGTAAGCATCATATGCAATGGGGAAAAACTGGAACCTTTCCCAGTAAGATCTGGAGTGAAGCAAGGTTGCCCACTATCACCATTATTATTTAATATCGTATTAGAAACACTAGCCTCAGCAATAAAAGTCGAGAAAGAAATTAAAGGAATTAGAGTAGGCAATGAGGAAACCAAACTATCACTCTTTGCAGATGATATGATGGTATACCTAGAGAACCCCAGAGATTCCAGTAAAAAGCTATTGGAAATAATTCATAATTTTAGCAAAGTAGCTGGCTACAAAATAAATCCCCATAAATCCTCAGCATTTTATACATCACCAACAAAACCCAACAGCAAGAGATACAAAGAGAAATTCCATTCAGAATAACTGTTGATACCATAAAATATTTGGGAATCTATCTACCAAAGGAAAGTCAGGAATTATATGAGCAAAATTATAAAAAAGTCTCCACACAAATAAAGTCAGACTTAAATAATTGGAAAAATATTAAGTGCTCTTGGATCGGCCGAGCGAACATAATAAAGATGACAATACTCCCTAAACTAATCTATTTATTTAGTGCTATACCAATCAGACTTCCAAGAAAATATTTTATTGATCTAGAAAAAATAACAACAAAATTCATATGGAACAATAAAAAGTCCAGAATCTCAAGGGAATTAATGAAAAAAAAATCAAATGAAGGTGGCCTAGCTGTACCTGATCTAAAATTATATTATAAAGCAGCAGTCACCAAAACCATTTGGTATTGGCTAAGAAATAGATTAGTGGATCAGTGGAAAAGGCTAGGTTCACAAGACAGAATAGTCAATTATAGCAATCTAGTGTTTGACAAACCCAAAGCCCCTAACTTCTGGGAAAAGAATTTATTATTTGATAAAAACTGCTGGGATAATTGGAAATTAGTATGGCAGAAATTAGGCATGGACCCACACTTAACACCATATACCAAGATAAGATCAAAATGGGTCTATGACCTAGGCATAAAGAACGAGATTATAAATAAATTAGAGGAACACAGAATAGTTTATCTCTCAGACTTGTGGAGGAGAAAGAAATTTGTGACCAAAGATGAACTAGAGACCATTACTGATCACAAAATAGAAAATTTCAATTACATCAAATTAAAAAGCCTTTGTACAAATAAAACTAATGCAAACAAGATTAGAAGGGAAGCAACAAACTGGGAAAACATTTTCACAGTTAAAGGTTCTGATAAAGGCCTCATTTCCAAAATATATAGAGAACTGACTCAAATTTATAAGAAATCAAGCCATTCTCCAATTGATAAATGGTCAAAGGATATGAACAGACAATTTTCAGAGGATGAAATTGAAACTATTACCACTCATATGAAAGAGTGTTCCAAATCATTATTGATCAGAGAAATGCAAATTAAGACAACTCTGAGATACCACTACACACCTGTCAGATTGGCTAAGATGACAGGAAAAAATAATGATGAATGTTGGAGGGGATGCGGGAAAACTGGGACACTGATGCGTTGTTGGTGGAGTTGTGAACGAATCCAACCATTCTGGAGAGCAATCTGGAATTATGCCCCAAAAATTATCAAATTGTGCCTACCCTTTGATCCAGCAGTGTTTCTATTGGGCTTATATCCCAAAGAAATACTAAAGAAGGGAAAGGGACCTGTATGTGCCAAAATGTTTGTAGCAGCCCTGTTTGTAGTGGCTAGAAACTGGAAAATGAATGGATGCCCATCAATTGGAGAATGGCTGGGTAAATTGTGGTATATGAATGTTATGGAATATTATTGTTCTGTAAGAAATGACCAGCAGGATGAATACAGAGAGGACTGGCGAGACTTACATGAATTAGAGTAGGCAATGAGGAAACCAAACTATCACTCTTTGCAGATGATATGATGGTATACCTAGAGAACCCCAGAGATTCTACCAAAAAGCTATTGGAAATAATTCATAATTTTAGCAAAGTAGCTGGCTACAAAATAAATCCCCATAAATCCTCAGCATTTTTATACATCACCAACAAAACCCAACAGCAAGAGATACAAAGAGAAATTCCATTCAGAACAACTGTTGATACCATAAAATATTTGGGAATCTATCTACCAAAGGAAAGTCAGGAATTATATGAGCAAAATTATAAAAAAGTCTCCACACAAATAAAGTCAGACTTAAATAATTGGAAAAATATTAAGTGCTCTTGGATCGGCCGAGCGAACATAATAAAGATGACAATACTCCCTAAACTAATCTATTTATTTAGTGCTATACCAATCAGACTTCCAAGAAAATATTTTATTGAGCTAGAAAAAATAACAACAAAATTCATATGGAACAATAAAAAGTCGAGAATCTCAAGGGCATTAATGAAAAAAAAATCAAATGAAGGTGGCCTAGCTGTACCTGATCTAAAATTATATTATAAAGCAGCAGTCACCAAAACCATTTGGTATTGGCTAAGAAATAGATTAGTGGATCAGTGGAAAAGGCTAGGCTCACAAGACAGAATAGTCAATTATAGCAATCTAGTGTTTGACAAACCCAAAGCCCCTAACTTCTGGAAAAGAATTCATTATTTGATAAAAACTGCTGGGATAATTGGAAATTAGTATGGCAGAAATTAGGCATGGACCCACACTTAACACCATATACCAAGATAAGATCAAAATGGGTCTATGACCTAGGCATAAAGAACGAGATTATAAATAAATTAGAGGAACATAGAATAGTTTATCTCTCAGACTTGTGGAGGAGAAAGAAATTTGTGACCAAAGATGAACTAGAGACCATTACTGATCACAGAATAGAAAATTTCGATTACATCAAATTAAAAAGCCTTTGTACAAATAAAACTAATGCAAACAAGATTAGAAGGGAAGCAACAAACTGGGAAAACATTTTCACAGTTAAAGGTTCTGATAAAGGCCTCATTTCCAAAATATATAGAGAACTAACTCAAATTTATAAGAAATCAAGCCATTCTCCAATTGATAAATGGTCAAAGGATATGAACAGACAATTTTCAGAGGATGAGATTGAAACTATTACCACTCATATGAAAGAGTGTTCCAAATCATTATTGATCAGAGAAATGCAAATTAAGACAACTCTGAGATACCACTACACACCTGTCAGATTGGCTAAGATGACAGGAAAAAATAATGATGAATGTTGGAGGGGATGCGGGAAAACTGGGACACTAATGCATTGTTGGTGGAGTTGTGAACGAATCCAACCATTCTAGAGAGCAATCTGGAATTATGCCCAAAAAATTATCAAATTGTGCATACCCTTTGATCCAGCAGTGTTTATATTGGGCTTATATCCCAAAGAAATACTAAAGAAGGGAAAGGGACCTGTATGTGCCAAAATGTTTGTAGCAGCCCTGTTTGTAGTGGCTAGAAACTGGAAAATGAATGGATGCCCATCAATTGGAGAATGGCTGGGTAAATTGTGGTATATGAATGTTATGGAATATTATTGTTCTGTAAGAAATGACCAGCAGGATGAATACAGAGAGGACTGGCGAGAGTTACATGAACTGATGCTAAGTGAAATGAGCAGAACCAGGAGATCATTATACACTTCGACAACGATATTGTATGAGGACATATTTTGATGGAAGTGGATTTCTTTGACAAAGAGACCTGAGTTTCAATTGATAAATGACGGACAAAAGCAGCTACACCCAAAGAAAGAACACTGGGAAACGAATGTAAACTATCTGCATTTTTTGTTTTTCTTCCCGGGTTATTTATACCTTCTGAATCCAATTCTCCCTAAGCAACAAGAGAACTGTTCGGTTCTGCAAACATATATTGTATCTAGGATATACTGCAACATATCCAACATATAAAGGACTGCTTGCCATCTAGGGGAGGGGGTGGAGGGACGGAGGGAGGAAAAAAATCGGAACAGAAACGAGTGTCAATATAAAGTAATTATTAAATAAAAAATTAAAAAAAAAATCTGACCATAGAAAATTACTCTGGTGACAAAGAAGAGCAAAACCCATATGCAGAAGATAACATTCTCAAGACATCAACATCCTAGGACTCCAAGAAAAATATGAATTCATCTCAGCCATGAAAAAGCTCAAAAATATTTTGCAAATCAAGTAAGAGAGATGGTGGGAAAATGGGAAAACTGAGAGTAATTAAGAAAATTATGAAAAATAAGCTAACACAAAAATACTGAAGAAAATAACCACTTAAAACAAGAGTAGCCCAAATTGTAAAGGAAGTAGGAAAAAATAATGAGAAGAATGTCTTAAAAAAGCAGAATTGGCCAAATGGAATGAGGGGTACAAAAAATTCATTGAAAGGAAAAAAAAAGTCTTTAAGAGTAGAATTGATCAAATGGAGAGTGGGAGAAAGGGAAAGGGAAAGGGAAAATGGGATGGTTATATTTTTTAAAAGAGGCAAGTAAAAGCTTTTGGGGAGGCTTAAGGAAGAGTTAGTGAATCTTATTCTCATCAGAATTGCCCTAAAAAAGAATAATGTACATGCTAAATTGGATATACATATTTATACTCTACAGGAAAGTAGGAGGAGAAAGGGGTAAAAGAAGAGGAGGTGGTGATGGAAGGGAGGCTAGATTAGGGGAGGGAGAGTCAGAAGCAAAACAGTATTGAGAGGGACAGCTAGGTTGCGCAGTGGATATAGAACAAGCCCTGAAGTTTGGAAGACCTGAATTCAAATCTGTCCTCAGACACTTAATACTTCCTAGTTGTGTGACACTGGGCAAGTCACTTAACTCCAATTCCCTCAGGGGAAAAAAAGAATTAAAAAAATCAAGAAAATAAAACAGGATGAAAGGAGAGAGAAAACAGAAAAAGCTAGGTGGAATACAACTAGCAAGACTGATTTTGAAAAAAGGGAAGCAAGTCTCATTTCTCAAACATTTATAAAAACAGTTTTCATATGAAGTAATCAAAACTATCTATACCCATATGACAAAATGCTCTAATTCCCTAATTATTAGAGAAATGCAAATTAAAATAATTCTTAGGTACTAAATCTTATTATATTGGTTAATAGGATAGAAAAGAAAAATGACAAATGTTGGAGGGGATATAGGGTAAAATGGGCAAATTATTGATAGACTAGTGAAATGATTCAACAATTCTGTAGAACAATTTGGCACTATGCTGAAAGCTCAATAAAATCATGCAATTAGCTTTGACTTAGCAATAGTACTACTAGATCTTTCCCAAAATGATTTTTTTTTTAAGGAAAAGAACTTATATGTACAAAAAAAACTTATTGCAGCTCTTTTCATGAGGGAAAGAATTGGAAATTGAGGAATCAATTGGAGAATAACTGAATATGTTGATGATATGATATGATGATATACTTAGAGAACCCCTGAAATTCTACTAAAAAGTTGTAATTATTTAGTATGATGACAAATGAGTAATAATAGAAAGTAGAGTGAAAAAGAGAAAAGAAGAAAGAGAAATCACTCCAAGAAAAATACAAAGTAGGAAAGAACACTTTTTTCCCCATTTTTTCAACAGTATTTTATTTATCCAATTACATGTAAAAATGTTGTCAACAGTTGGCTTTGGAACATTGGTTAAGTTCAAAAATGATTTTTCTCCCTCCTCCCCTTAACTCCCTCCTCCCCAAGACAGTAAGCAATCTGATATATATTGTATATATACAATCATTTCAAATATATTTAAATGGGATTTGTTTTTCTTTTCTTTTTTCTTTCTTTTCTTTTCTTTTTTTTTCCTGCTGTGATTTGTTGATGATATAAAGAAATGCCAACGATTTATATGGATTTATTTTATATCCTGCAACTTTACAAAAACTGGTAATGATTTGAATTAATTTTTTAATTAATTCCCTAAGATTCTCTAAATATACCATTATTTCATCTCTAAAATTATAGTTTTATTATCTCTTTGCCTACTTTTTTTTCCTTTTATTTCTTTTTCTTCTCTCATACTAAAGGCAACATTTTTAGTATGATATTAAATAATAATGGTAACAATAGACATCCTTGTTTCAACCCTAATCTTATTGTGAACGTTTCTAGTTTATCCCCATTACATATAATGCTTGCCGATGGTTTTAGATAGATGCTACAAATAATTTTATGAAAAACTCCATTTAGTCTATCTTTTGATAGGCTGTGATTTGAATGATAAATTTCTGTAATTTCTTTGCTAATATTTTATTTAAGATTTTTATATTAATAATCCCTAAGAAAATTGGTCTATCCTTTTCTTCATTTTCTTTTTCTTTTTTGGTTCTTTCTCATTTAAGTATGAGCACCATATCTATGTCATTTTCAGATAGTTTATATAGCATTGGAATTTATTGGTTTTTAAATATTCGGAAGAATTGTAAGTCTGTCTTTTCATGAAGATTTTTTTTTTCTTAGAGAGTTCATTGATGACTTGTTCAATTTTTTTTTAATTGGGTTAAGTATCTTATTACCTCTTCCATTAATCTGGGCAATTTATATTTTTGTAACTATTAATCCATTTCAACTAGATTTTCAGATGGCATATATGTGGGCAAAATATCTCCTTTTTTTCATTTTTGATAATAGTAAAATGGATTTTCTTCTTTCTTTTTTCTAAACAATTAACCAAAATTTTATCTATTTTGTTGGCTTTTTCATTGAAACAGCCCTTAATTTTATTGGTTCGGTGTCTTAATTTATTTTTATTAATATCTCATTTGATTTTCAAAATTTCTAACTTGGTATTTGTTTTTTTTCCTAGCTTTTTAAATTGTGTGCCCAATTTTTTCCCCTCTATTTTGTTCTTATAAGCATTTAGAGATATACAATTTCCACTAAGAACTGTTTTAACCGCATCCAAGAAATTTTGGTAGGTTATCTCATTATGGCTATTCTTTTGGATGAAATTATTTGTTTCTATGATTTTTTTTTTGATCCACCCAGTCTTTAGAAAATAGATAACACAGTTTCCAATTAATTTAGAGTCTTTTTTTCAGTGGCCCTTTATTACATATAATTTGCATTTCATCATGATCTGAAAAGGATGCATTTAATATTTCTGCTTTTCTGCATTTGATTGAAAGGATTTTATTCTGCAATATAGGGTCAATTTTTGTGTATGTGCCTTATAATACTAAAAAAGTTACATCCCTTTTTATCCCCATTCAATTTTTTCCTACTTCCCTATAGAGTGAAATAAGTTTCTATACCAAAGAGTTTATGCTATCCTCTCTTTGAGCCAAATCCAATAAGATTAATGTTCAACAATCTTCCTTCTTTCCTTCTACTGTAATAGGTCTTTTGCATCTCTCCATGTGATGTAATTGATCCAATTTACCCCCCCCTTTCCTTTTCTCCTTGTACAGTTATTTTTTCATCCCTAAATTTATTTTTAATATCACCACAGCAAAGTCAACTTTTAACCATGCCTCTGTCTATGTAAACTCCTTCTAACTAACCTAAGGTACTGTTCTCAAGAATCAGAAGTATCATCTTCCTATGGAGGGTTGTAAACAGTTTAATCTTTGGTTGTAAACAGTTTAACCTTCAAAGTAATATTTTTCCCATTTATCTTTTTAAGTTTCTCTTGAGTTTTGTATTTGGAGATCAGATTTTCTGTTGAATTATGGTCTTTTCATCAAAAGAAAACCTCCCATTCATTGAATGTCTATCTTTTCTTTTGAAAGATAATGTTCATTTTTATTGGGTTATAAACTTTTGGTTATAATCAAAACTCCTTTACCTTTTATAATAATATATTCCAGGCCTTCTGATCCATTGATATGGAAGCTGCTATGTACTGGATAATCCTAACTGTAGTTCCTCAATATTTGAATTCTTATCTTCTGATTCTTACAGTAGTCATTCTTTAACTTGATAATTCTCAAAATTCATTATAATATTCTTTGAAGTTTTTATTTTGAGTTCTCTTTCATTTTTTAATGATTATTTTGTTTTCTGGTGCTAGGATAGCAGGACATCTTTTTTTATCATTATTTGAGAGATGTTGTCCAAGCTCTTTTTTTTGCTCAGAGCTTTCAGATAATCCAGTAATTGTTAGATTATCTTTGTGTATCTATTTTTCATGATCATTATTTTTCTAATGAGATATTTTATATTTTTTATTCCATTTTTAAAATTTTTTGACTCATTTTTGATGTTTCATTGAGTCCTTTGCTTACACTTTTCCAATTCTAATTTTCAATCAATTATTTTCATCAGTTACTCCCTTTTTAAAACCTCCTTTATTATTTGACCATTTCTATTTTAAAGGAGTTGTTTTGTTTAATAGATTTTTCTTCAATTTTGTCAAATATGTTTTAAGAAATAGTTTTCTTCAGTCAAATTTTGTCCTTACTCTTGCAAGCTGTTGACTATTTTTTTTTTCAGAATTCTCTTGCATAGCTCTCATTTCTTTTCCCAATTTTTCTTCTGCCACTCTTATTTGGTTTTTAAAATGTTTTATTTTAAATTTCTTCCAAGAGACATTTTTGAGCTTAAGACCAATTCATATTCCCCTTTGAGGCTTACTGAAGGCATTTTGTCATTACTATACTTTGGTGAGTTTGTGTTCTGACCCTCTCTATTGCCATAGTAGCATTAAATAGTCAGGGCTCTTTTTGTATGTTTTTGTTTGTTTATTCATTATTTCAAGTTGAGCTCTGCTCCGAGGGCACAGAGGAGACTATCCCAAATTGCTTTTGGGAGACAGGTGCCTTTTACTAGTTTTCTGTGCTGGGACAAGAGGTTCTACAAGTGTTCCCACTGACTTGGGTTGACCTGGCTCAGCCTCACCTGTTGTGCCTAATTTGAAGGCTCTCAATTTTCTTTCTGAGTTTGGGCAGGAGAACACTATCTGTTATTCTATTGACCTATTGATGTAGGACAGAGATGTAGCCACAGGCAGTCTGTGCTGTGGTTAAATATCTCCCATTAGATTCCCTATACACCTTTTATCCAGCTAAGACAGGCCTTTCCTGAAGTCCTTTCAAAATAGCTTAAGCTGGAAAACTGTTTTACTTCCCATATTTATGGATTCTGTCATTCCAGAGTCCATTTAGAAATCTGACTTAACATTGTTTCTGAGGGAAACTAGGGAGATCTAAGGCTACTTCCCATCTTCTGCCATCTTGGTTCCATTCCTCAGAAAGAACATATTTCAATGAGAGCATGAGAAAAGATTTCATAGAAGTGCCACCTAATAACCTTGAAGAAAGAATGCAAAGCAGAAGCAAAGATGATAAAGGAATACATTTTGAGTGCAACATAGTCTATAGAGTAAAGATGATGGTACATCAAATTTCATGAATCATTAGTAATACATTTTCCCTGCAAAATAGAAAAATACCTTAAGGGAAATAATAAGATCAGAAGAGTAGATTGTAATTGGAGAGTTTTAAATAATAATTAAGGAATTTGTATTTGCTTCTAGAAATAAAAGGGTTTTCTTGAAGACTTAGTGATTTAGTGATTTTGTGGTTGTTATTCTAATTAACATAATCATCTTGTGTATTAGGAAGATTATTTTGTTGGTGGCTATGTTAAGCATGATTTAGAGAAGACAGAAACTGGAAATAGAGAGCTATATGAGGAAACTTTACTGTCATTTGAGTAAGAAGTGATAAGAATTTTACCTAAGATGTAAATATAAAAAATAAATAGAAAATTTGGAAGGGAAAGAAAGTGGTGAAACCTTCCAGGTTTGATGTGTTGAACTTTAGTAAGAAATCCAGGAATTTGGAAAAAGATTTCAAAACAAAGATTAAAGCTTGACAAATTTAATGAAGAACCATCAGCACAGAAGTAATAATTACATGTAGCTCTGGTTCCTTCTCTGAGCTTTAGTCACACATCTCCAATTACTCACGGAAAATCTCTGAATAAATGTTCTGCAACAACCACAAATCTTCCATCTACCTCCAAGAGCTGCTCTTCTCCCTTACTTTCTTATTTCTATTATTGACATCACCTTTATTCCATTCATCCTTAGGGGCGTAATGTCAAAATCACATTTAATGCTTGTATTTTTTCATCTTCCCAAATTAAAATCATTGGGTCAAATAATTTTTCCATATTTCATACCTTCTAGCTCTCCATAAAAAAGTTGCATGTGACCTTCCATTCCAAAAATTTTCACTGACTCATCTTGGTGTGCATATGAATTCTTGATCAGTAATTCACAAACTTTCTTTCCTTTTAAATTTTCTCTTCTCCTATTTTCTAGTATTTATTGAAACTTGGATTCTTCTTCATGATGCTTCCATTATTTAATGTTCATGACACCAATGAAGTTGTAATATTATCTTATTTCCCAATAACAGTTCCAGATTATTCCTTTTTCACTATCTTTCAGCAGTTTCCTCTTTCATGTTCATACTGTTTAAATTTGTCATTCAATTATTTCTTCCATTAATTTGGGCAATTTATATTTTTGTAAATATTCATGCACTTCAATTAGATTGTCAGATTTATTGGCATACAGTTGGACAAAATAGCTCGTAAATATTTCTTTAATTTTCTCTTCATTCCCAGTAGCTTTATGGCTGTATCAATAGAAAACCAATATGTTCTCCAATTTTTCTCAAGAAGTGTACTTCTTGGGTTACACACATTTCCAGTCATTCAATTCCATTTCTCTTTTAAAAAAAAGACTCAAACATACATATTTATACTTCCTCAAATATCCTAATATTTTAATTCCTCAATATATTTGAATCTCATGACATATTCAACCTTCTAATTCAATTACACATAGATAATGTTCATGATTTTTTCTCACTCACCTGTGTATTATTTCTATGTTCATGAACTTTATTTGAACATAACTTTTTATTATTGCATTTTTCTCTGTGTTTTATAACCATTATCCCCATTTTCATTCTTACTTTTGTATACACTCTCCATTCCTCTATTTTCCCCAAGTTATCACCCTTACACTAGCTATATAATTCTCCTTTCTCCATTTTATTACAGCTATCATCTGGGATGTGCTTCCTGGGAGAAAATGGCCAGCCATTGCCAGCAAAGGCCAATCAACTGCCACTTAGATAAACAAATCAGTCTATCTAAAGCAATACAGCATTCTCTATCATAGCAGTTGTTTGCACAGAATTGCTTTCCTTAGAGAAGTCAAGTTGTTGCAGACAAATAAAACATCCATGAACACTTTGACCACTATTTTTCCTCGTACTCAGAAAGACACAGTTTAAGATATTGGACACAAAATATTTTAGAGGAACTATCCTTCTAGCCTTTTGTCTGCTGGAAAACAATTTCTGTGGAAATTAATTTTGACAACTACTTTTGTAGGTGTAAGAATTACAACTTTTGAAGACACAAAATTTAAAGTCTTTGCCCCCAAAGTCCTTGGCTTTGTCAGTTCAACAAAAGAAACTGATATCATTTTGTTAGTAGAAATAATATTTTAAAAGGAGAATTAACATCAGTGTTGTAATTGAACTCTGAGATAACGGATCATTTTTCTGACCCTCAGCTGATATCTTCTATAGTATTTAATCTATAGTATAGTACTAAAAATTTTGATCTCATTTAGAACAGGCAATGCTTTATTTTTTAATTGGTCAGCTTCTCACTAGAGATGGTAAAAATTACAAAATCATAGTTATTCAATGCACCATAAATTTATGTTATTATAATATTAACTGGACCCTCATTTTAACTTGACTACTTTTCATTTTTCTAATAGATTCTCATTTCCCTGCATCAAAATTGTTTTTCTAAAGCTTCTCTCCTCTCCTCAAGCTTCCTAAGACATTGTCTTCCCAAAACTCTCCTCTGAGGATCTCATCACACACTTCTAAAAAAACAGCTTTTCAGCAAGAGGACTGTTTTTTTCTCCTCTTCTCATCTTATATCACTTACATATCTGCCCTCATTAACTCTTCTTTCGTCCTTGTCTCTTGTGAGGAGATGGCCTTTTTTCTTTGCTAAAGCCACATCTCTACCTGCATCCTTAATCTTATCCATTTTCTTTTTTTTACCAGCACAATGTTCTTTTTATCATACACATTCCCTCTCTAATATTTATACTTTCCATCTATTGGTTCCTTTCCTGTGACTATGAAACATAATCATGTCTTCTCCATCCATACTAAATAAAAAACTCTTACACTATCATAATGTGCCTACTAGTTATCATTTTATGTCCTATATCTCTATTCCTAGAGAAAGTCATCGACATTCAATGCCTCTACTTCCTGTTTTATCATTGAATTTACTTATTATTGAATTTATTTCCAATCTCATAATTAGACTGAAACTGCTTTCTTTAAAGTCATGAATAATTCCTTAATTTCCATTTCTAATGACCTTTTCTCAATATTCATCCTTACCCTCTCTTCAATCTTTGACATTTGCTTAGTTTTTTAGCTTAGATTTTATTTTCTATCTGTAATTCTTTAATTTTACTTTCACCTAGTTCCCCTATCTGGCAGATTACTCTTATTTAGTGATTATTCATACAGATTATATCTGTTATTTGTGAGGAGAGTTAGCACTCTGGATACTTTAGAATCAATTGGAGTCAGGATAAGCAAAAGTCCTTGGTCTTTATTCTTGGTCGAAGTGAGAAGAATAGACACAGGAATCTCCACACCTCTCCTCTTCATCTCCTGGACAGACGTCACTCTGGCTTGTCTTACTCCACCCTCTAATCCCTCCTCCATTCTCTGTATATACCAACAGATCATGCCAGCACAGAACAGTGGGAAGGGCCATTTTCCAAGCATATGCTAATAGAGTATTGTCCAATCGGTAGTTAGCCTTAAGTGCTCGGTTGTCTGACCTCAATTCATGAACTCAAGAATTTCAGCCCTTTATATCTCCCACTTTCTTTTGTTTTAGGACACAGGTGGTCAGGCCATCCCTGACTCCTCAGGGAGGTCGGAGCCCCCAAAAAGGTGATCACTACCCTCCCTGACTTCTCAGGAAAAGAGGTGAAAACACCGAGATGGAGGTGATCAAGCCCCTCCCCCCTTCGCTCCTTGCCTACTTCTCAGGAAGGGAGATGAAAAGCACCAAAAGGCAATGGAGATTACTAGCAGGTTTCTAAGCTGAAAGGTCTTATTAGAAACAGGTATGGACAAACCCATCAGCATTGGAGGTATTACACAAGCAATAATGCACAGGCTATTAGCTGTGACTCTCCCCAAAGCTGGTGCAGGCTCAATGTGATGTAACAAACATGAATTGTACATGCAAATAGTAGTAAAACAAACAATATAAATCAACATAAAATCACAGGATAGGATGAGATATCTTAAATTCCTTATACCTCAGATAATTTATAAATCATTACATCTGATTGCCTCATTTTACAGATGAGGAAGTGTAGGCACAAATTAAAAAAAAAAATCCTCTAAATAGTGGATTTTTAAAAAAAGTACTGTGAAAGTCAGAAAAATTAAAAAAATAAAACTGAAGAGGAAAAAATGAATTTCCTCATTGAGAAGAAAATGAAGAATGTACACCATTAACACTGGTTTCTAAGAAGTGAGATGAGCTTGAGTCAAAAACTTTCTGATACAGGCAGGAAGATGGAGTGAGGAGGGAAGGAAAGGAAAGGAAGGGAAATTAGCTGTTTGTAGATTGAAATTGTTTCATTCTTTGTATTTGTGTCCCCTAATATTAGTATATTCTTAAATCCTTAGTAAATTCTTCTTGAATGATTTCTTGATTAACGTATCAAAATAGAGGCTTTAACCTAGTTTTTCCTGATTCTGAAACTAGTTCTCTATCTGCTAGTCTCTGTTCTCTGTAATAGAATATCTATATGACTAATATAGCATTTGACCATGAGGGAAATTAAGAATGAGTGGTTCTTCAGAGCATTGATTCATGCTGATATGGACCCCAGAAGAACAAATGAAGTCTAGTTGTTTTAATATGTTGAACAGATATTTCATAGATGAAACAAATTTAGAGTGATACTAGCCTATCTAAGTGGTCACAGAAAGATGACTGAAAAATAAATATACTAACTCACTAGTCTAAGACAGTTTTCACTGGAATATTCTTAATGTTGGGTCCTAAGAGTCATGTATTTTCCTTATCAATTAAGATATCAACAACTATGTATGAAGTGCTTACTATGTGCCAAATACTGTGATGAGTATAGAGTATATAAATCCAATGGATAAAACAAAGCCCTCCTTCCAAGTCTGCATTTTAATATGTAACTCAGCAAGTCTATAAATATAAGACAATACATATACATATACATACACATGAAGAATATATATATATACAAACTCATAAAGCAATTATTTACAAAAAAAAATTGAAAACAAGTAAAGGGAATGAATGGGAAGAGTATAATTAATGTAGATGGTGGTGATTGGGTTCCATACTGAAAAAGGAGAGGGACTCTATAAAGTAAATGTGAGAAGAGAGAGCATTCCGTGATAGAGTCTTATATCTGAAGGAGAAAAAAAGACCTATTTGGCTGGCTCTTAATATGTGAGAGGCTGGATTCAGGTTGTGACAGCTTTAAATGATAAATGGAAGAATTTGTATTTTATCCTAAAAGCAATAAGGAACCACTGGAGTTGACTCAGTAGGATTTTCCTGAATGACTAGATCATGTCTGCACAAGAGGAAAATGACTTTGAAAGCAAGTATAAAAAGGACTAAAGTAGTGAAAAACCTGAGAGAAAGAGAGAAAGAGAGGGGGAGACAAAGGATAAACAGAAGACTATTGAAAATAAACTAGGTAAGAAGTAATAATGATACTGGGGAGAGAAAGGAACTGATATGAGAGAAGATAGATAAAAATGTGTACACAAAATCATATGGGATTGGGAGGGAACAACTAGGTGACATAGTGGATAAAGCACTAGCCCTGGAGTCAGGAGGACTTGAGTTCAAATCCAGTTTCAGACACTTAACATACACTAGCTGTATGATCCTGAACAAGTCACCGAACTGCAACTGCTTCACCAAGGTGGGGGGAGGGAGCAAAGTATATGAAATTATTTTGTGAATGCTATAGAAAACTGAAATTTGAAAATACATCAAACTTCAGAACTAGATCAGGCCTTATAGCTCACTAGTCTAGCATCAAAAGGAGAAATCTAAAGGTAAAATGATTAAGGCAAAATGATAGCACTAGTTATTTACAAAGCCAAAATTACAATACTCATCTCGCTTCCTAATCCACTGTTTTGTCCACTTACCTATGAATCAGAGATCACCTTCATTATTGGTTACTAACAGCAATATCTAAATTATGAAATAAACACTGCCACTAATGTTGAGTAATTTTTTTTAATAGGACTCTTGAGAAATGAGAGACTATTAGAATTTGAACATTACGACAATGAGTCTATTCATTAGATAAGAAATTATGACACAAAATTTATAAACTCTTGTCATTATTATCCATTGCTCTCATTAAAAAGTTCTCTCTGCAATTGAGAATGACATTTTTATGTATATGCCCATTTAAGCAAAACAATTGCCAACCAACTGGTTGTCATAGTTAGCAATCAAATGTTTGTATTATACCAATTATGAGTTAGAAATACCTCAACAAAACATATAAATATAAAACATATTCTTAGCATTATTACTAAATAAAGAATTATAAATAATGGTTATATGATTATACAAAAATAATGAATATTAACATGTTCCTTTCACAAAGATTAAACTAAAACCTATTTGGATTTATATGGAACGTCCGAGTTATGTGGAAATGGCCCTTGGTTCTTGAAGACTATTTGTAGAGAACAGGTATTGGTTGTGTCAATCAAACTGGAAGTGTTTACAATGTGACCCTGGTTTTGCATTTTGTTGTTTGAGGATCAATCCAGGAAGATTCAGGAAGTTACAATGCCTGAATGATACGTTTTTTTTTTTTTTTTTTTGTCCAAAAAAGATTAAGTAATATAGGATTGCAATCAACCTTGAAAGTAAAGTTTATACTCTAACAAAATTGCAGCTTTTTGAAGCATTTAAATAGGGCTACAATCATAACCAAATGCACCCAAAAATATAATGACCAAGTCTGGCTCCCAAGAAAAGATATGAAAATACACCCCAACATGATTTTTTGCAGAGATTGGGGAATAAATATTTTGGAACACTGTGTATGAGATACTTTTTTTGACATGTAGGTTAGTTTTGCTGAACTATTTTTGTTTTGTTTCTCTTTTATTGTTATCCAGGATTACTCTTTGGAAAGGGAAGAGACAAGACATTGTAAATTGTTCATTATGCAAAAACCAAAGCGAACAATAAAACATGTTAAAAATAAATAGATCTACTCAGCACTGAATTAGGTATTAGGGAAGATTCAAAGTTTAGAATTGCCATTATGGAGTTTATTAGGTTAAAAGACAGTAAAATAGAGTACCATAACTGTAATGTGTGAAATACAAGTGCATTAAAGAGTTACAAAACATTTGAGAGAATACTTATTATGGAATATTGGGAAAACATCATGGAGATGGCAGAATTGAAATTATATTTTAAAGGATTATAAAAATTCAGTCAATCAGTGAATCAACAAATATTTATGAAGTACTGTGAATGAAAATTCTGCGAGGCATTTGTGATACAAGTACAAAGAATCAAACAATGCCTCCTAAGGAATTAATGTTTTAATGAGAAAGATAACATATACACACACACACACACACACACACACATATATATATATATATATATATATATTTACATATAGGTATACTGTTGAAATAGAAAATGAATAAATATTAATATATAAAAATCAGGTAAATACAAGGTAACTCAGGAGAATAATAATAGTTGGAAAACTGAGGAAAGGTAATGTTTGAGACATGTCTCTTCAGTAAGTAGAAAGAAAAAAGAGGGAGACATTTCAAGCATGTGGAAGAGTTTGAGCAAAAGAACAGAGGTTTAAGAACACAAGATAAATAGGTGGAAATGGCAGTAGGACATACTTTGTTTTGCCACAACTGTAGAATGCCTGAAAAGTTTAAATGCGTAATTCATGAAATGTAAGCATGTATTATATTTTACAAAAGCCAATGTCTGTCTTTTTTGTTTCAGGGTACTATACATTTACAATGTGATTATATAGGAAACACAAGTTTTGTTTTGATGTAGTCATTTGGCTTGTTAATATGAAAAAGCTTGGGTGGAAATATCCTTTCTATTTAAAGGCAGCATGAATTGGAAATATAGTTAGAGACCCCTGAAAGTACTGATTCACAACAAAACAGCTCATTTAGCCAAATTTCCCTAGGTCAATAAAGTTTGGATGATGCCTGACTTTATCTAATGTGTTAAAACAGCACACAGCAGACTTGATTGACATGCAACAAATTGCAAATAAGAAACTCTGAAGAAAGAAAACAAACCAAAAAAATGCATGATCAGAGAGAATGAACTGATAATATCAGAAAAGGGGAAGAGATTTCATAAAGTTTCAAAGTAAATTTCTTTAAAATATATATTCAAATTTTAGATATAAATTCATTTCCAAAGTATTTTTTGTTCTTTTTAAAATCATTTTGAAATTTCTGTGCATATAATTATAAATTACAATAACCCAATTATTCTTGAGAAGATTATATTTCAGTGGTTTCCTTACAATGTCAAGAGAATTCATAGAAAGTTTCCAACTCTTTGGATTTTCAATCTTTGGTGAATTTTGTGAATACATAGACAGAAGATGAATAAACACACATGAATGAATCATTACATCCTTGGAGGGAAGAGTACCCTTATTAATGATAGTGTAGCTCAAATGGAATATTGTAAAAATATGGTTTTTCAGATCCTCCAAAAGACTTAATTAAAGTTAGACCTTTGGGGCAAAAATATTAACACTTTAAAGCAAATATTTATTATCTTTAAATTCTATTATTATTAAAATAATGCATGACTTTTTTGAAATGAGAGGATATGGTTCACATCATCAATGTGTTTTCTAATGAGAGTCTGAAGTCTTCTTTTGGTAGGTAAGATTTCCCTGTACATAGTTTTATGACCAAAGAGTTTATCTAAAGTACTAAATTATGAGCATATAAAATTTAACAACAACCTCTGGAGCATAATATGATGCATTTAAGAAGTGTAATGGGTTATTCTCTGGCTTTCATATGATTAGCCATCCTTGAGGCAAAAATTTCTTTAAAAGTCTATTCTGAGAAGTGCCTTTGATATCCTTGGATGAGGTACCAAGATGGTCTCTTGCCAAATGACTCCATCCTGCTGAATGAGATGTGAACAGAAAAGAACATTCCATTTTCTCTTCCTGATGAAATCTGCCTCAAATTGCTATGCATAATTCATAATTAAATGGTATTAGTAAGACAAGACTATCTTTGTATATTTATAAAACCTAACACTGGGTCATGTATCCTATTTCAGCAAAATAATAAAAAGTCATGTACTTTCTCCTTAAACTCCAGTCTGTTCCAACATTCTTCCTATTGGAACTGTAAAACACTTTTTCTAAATTGCAATTTCACAAAAGTAATTACTAAATATATATACATGTCCATTCTACATACTTTTTTTCTAGTGCCAAATGATAACTTACAGTTTCTTCTTTATTTTTGCAATGCTCCTTCATTTTACATCAGGCATTATATCAGCTCCCTAAAGCAAACTGAGATACAAAACTATTTTTGATACAGTACTTCATGGATAAGACTTTAGAATCAAACTTTGTTTATTTACATTATAATAATCATTTTGGAATTTAAAATAAAATAGAATTTAGCAATAATGATATTGAAATGGATGGAAATAGAAAATCTGAATTCGGACCCCAAGTCAGTCAATAACAAGCTATGTGACCTTAGAGAATTTATAAACTTCTGAACCTTAGTATTCTCAACAGTTAAGGAATCTGGATTAGGCAACATCTAATATTCTGATTTTTGAAGCTATGTTATTATGGTAAAAACAATTGAATAATGATTTTCCCCTCATCTCATTATTTACCCTTCAGATCTAATAATGTTAATTCTTATGCTTCAAGTATAACTCTTTGCCTTTTACAAATAAGAAAACTAAATAAATTAAGGTATGATTACTTATATGTTGTCACATTTTTAGGATCAAGACCAAGATTTGATCTTGATGTGATTGCTAAACATTTCTAAAATTTATTGTTTTCTACAAGTATATTTAGGTGAATATTTTGGCTAGAGTACCTGATTTGAAGATGTGGCAAATCCGACTTTTTATACTAGAAATTGCTGTGATAACAGCTAAAATGCATGATTAGTAGACTAAATTATTTTCTAAAGATCATTCACAGTCCTCATTTTGATGATCTGGTTTTATTAATCCATGACTTATCTGTATTCTGTTATAATACTTTTGGAAAATGAATGGATCATCAGAACTATGTAAATGCATTACTTCATTTGAAGTTCTGAAACATTAATCTTAAGAAATCTTCCATAACTCTCTTACTTTGTAAGGAGATACCTTACTTGTAGATAGGTCTATTCATTCAAATTAATTTTGTCTGCCTTGAGTGCCAAAACATATTTTGTTTCATTTGTGAAGATATTTGTCAGTGATCCCAAAATGGCATGTCTTTAATTTGAATTTCAGAGATTACTGATGTTTAGAAAATGAATCAGCATGGTAGAGAGGAGGGGGCACTGGTGAGAGGATTTGATTCTAACATAATTTCATATCAGTGTGGCAATGGGTAAGCCACTTACACTCTACATTTCAGTTTCCTCATCTTTTAAATTAAAAAGTTGAGCCAGATAATATCTAGGTCTTTCTAGATCTAAATCTATGATCTATAGTGTAATCAATTTTCAAAATAATAATTCAGCTTCTCAAATCATCTAAAACTGACATAGGATACAGACTAACTTAGGTCCCCAAAGAATATGATTAGTTTATTATGATTTTATTTTTACTTTTGATCTAAATGCTATAAAAATTTTATTTTTCCTGATATTGAATTCTTTTCAAAATAGCTCACATTTATATAGAATTTTAAATTCACAAAAATCTTTTCTTTTAATAGCTCATCTGATCATCAGAACAACCTTGTGAAATAGGGGCTATTATTACATCTTTGTTACAGATGAACTACCTCAAAGAGATGAAGGAAATTAACAGAAGTTACATATTTAGAAACATATATTCAGATTATTTGAATTCAGATCTTACTGATTAATATGTCACATTACCTCAACTTCTCTCCTTTCCATATATAGTGCTTATTATTATCCTACATCTCACAGAGATGTCAACATGGCCAAAAAAGAAAAAAAAAAATACTTCTAGACTGAAGAAAAGTGTTCAAATATCAACTACTTTTAGTAATTGTGTAGTCAAGAAAAACCCATTTAACCATCTCAAATCTGTTTCTTTGTAGTAAAGGGGATGATTATACTCAATAATTGTATCTACAGTACATTTGTGAGCAACAAATGAGTCAAGGTATTGAAAGCACTTTGAAAATCATAAGAATGTGTAAATGTTAGCAGCTATTTTTTTCAATAGTATTTTTTCCCAAATAGATGTAAAGAAAAATTTCAATATTCATTTTGGTAAGATTTTATGTCCCAACTTTTTTTCTTTTTCCTTTTCCTCTCCCCCTCCTAAGACAGAAAGCAAACTGCAATCTTTTTAAAAACTATTTCCATATGTATCATATTGTGCAAGAAAAAACAAACCAAAGAAAAAACATGAGAAAGGAAAAAATACAAACAATAAATTAACAAATAAAAACATGAAAATACTATACTTCTATCCATATTGACTTCATAGTTCTATCTTTGAAAGGGGATGGCACTTTCCATCCCAAGTCTATGGGAATTGACTCAAATCCCTGCATTATTAAGAAGAGCCAAATACAGCACAGAAGATCAAAACATAATCTTATTGCAGTGTACAATGTTCTACTGCTGTTGTTCATTTCACTCATCGTCTGTTTGTGTAAGTTTTCCAAGGTTTTCTGTAATTAGTCTCCTCCTCATTTCTGATAGAATGATAATATTACATTAATTACATTTATATACCTAAACTTATTCAGCCATTCCCCAACTGATGGGAAGCAATTCAATTCTCAGTTCATTGCCACTAAAAATAGTTGCCACCAACAATTTTGTATGAGGTCCTTTCCCCCCTTTTATTTCTTGTGAGGATATAGACCCAATAGTGACTCTGCTGTATCAAAGGATATATATAGTTGTATAACCCTTTGGGCATAGTTCCAAATTACTTTCGAGAATGGTTAGATCATTTTACAACTCCATCAAAAATGCATTCACGTTATTCCCTCCACATTACCTCCAAAATTTATCATAATCTTTTACTTTCATCTTAGCCAATCTGACAACTGTGAAGTGGTACCTCAGTGGGCTTAATTAGTATTTGTTTAGTCAATAGTGGTTTGGAGCATTTTTTCATATGACTAGTAATGTCTTTCATTTCTTCATCTGAAAATTATCTATTCATATTCTTTGACCACTTATCATTTGGGGGTATTATTTGTATTCTTCTATATTTGACTTAGTTTTTTTATATGCTTTAGAAATGAAGTCTTTATTAGAAACATTGGCTGTAACAATTGTTTCCCAGCTTTCTGCAATCTTCTAATCTTAACTTCATTGATGTTATTGGACAACAACTGTTTAATTTGATTTAATAAAAATTATCCATTTTGCACTTCATAATGTCCTTTAGTTTGTCTTTAGTCATAAATTCCCTTCTTCTCCACATATCTGACAGGTAGGCTATTCTTTCCACTACTATTTTTTAATAGTATCTCCCTTTATATGAACCCATTTCAGCTTTATATAGGGTGTTAGGTAGAGACCAATGCTTAGTTTCTGTCATTTAATTTTCCAATTTTCCCAGCAATTTTTGTCAGAAAATGAGTTCTTATTATGGACTATTATGTTTTATGTACCTAAATTATTCCAATGATTCATTACTCTATTTCTTAGCCAATATCAGATAATTTTGATGACAGCCACTTTATACTATAATTTTAAGTGTGGTATAACTAGAGCACTTCATTTATTTTTATTTTTTCTATTAATTCTCTTTATATTTTTGATATTTTGTTCTTCCAGATTAATTATGTCCTTATTTTTTCTAGCTCTATAAAGGAAGTTGTTGATAGTTTGAGTGGTATGGCACAAATAAATAGATCAATTTAGGTAGAATTGTCATTTTTATTATATTAGCTTGGCCTACCCATTGAGCAACTGATTTCTAATTGTTTAGATCTAACTTTGTGTGAAAAGTGTTTGATATTGTGTTCATATAGTTCCTGGCTTTGTCTTGACAAATAAGTTCTCAAATATTTTCTGTTGTCAACAGTTATTTTAAATGACATTTTTCTTTCCATTTCTTGTTATTGGATTTTGTTTGTAACATAGAAAAGCTGATGATTCATGATGTTATTAGCAGTTATTATTAAATAAATTGAAAAATGTGTTTATATTCATTGGATTTATTTTTGTTTTGATCATTTTATTGGTTTATTTCAATTTTAGTCTTCTTTTGTTTATTTCTCAGTTGTGTTAGATGTGTACATCCTTCCATAACCCCATTTGGGTTTGTCTTAATACTAGAGTGATTTACTGTTTCCTTTTCCTCTTCATTTTACAGATAAGGAATTCAGGCAAACTGGGTTAAGTGACGCAAAGACAGCTGGGCAAGTTTTAATCTGCTGCATTTAATTGTATTCAATTTTTAGAACTACTAAACATGTATTCTTTGTGATTTGAAGGGTATGTGTGTGTGTTTGTGTGTGTGTATGTGTGTGTGTATTTTCCCCTTGTGAGGGGTAGGAACAGGTATGGTAATACAGTATGGCACATTAGAAAGAACTCTAGAATTTAAATCTGTAAATGCCATTTCACATCCTAGCTATATTATTCACTACCTGTGGAAGATCAGGGAAGTCATTTAACTTCCCTGGTCTCTGTGTCTTCATCAGTGAAATAAGTATCAGATTGAGTGACCTCTGCAAAGTCTTTGTGACTGTGTTAGAACTAGTCTAATAATTATAATGTATATAAGGGTCAATTATATTCAATTATGTGTTTGATGTTGGATTTGAACTGTGGAAGATGTCTTCCTGACAAGTATCTATCCACTGTTCCTTATAATTTCCCTAAATTCAAAATAGTATATGATGAAGACAAAGATGCCATTATAAAAATATATGCCCTTTGGATGGTAAAAATAGGATAGAGAGGAATCTAGGTTGACTTCATACTGAAGGTGACCTGAACTGGATCTAAAGGAAACAAAGGGTTAATTAATGCTATGGTTTTTTTGTTCGTTTGGTGTGGGTTTTTGTTTGTTTGTTTGTTTGTTTGTTTTTTGGTGTTTTGTTTGTTTTAAGAATAATTTAGACATACTGGTATAGAGCAGGAGGAATAACTTCCCTATTCCTCTATTCTCAGCCATTATTTGTACAGATTTCTATACATTTACAGAATACATATTTGAAATATACCTGAAGGAAAGGAAATGGACAGGGATAGTCTGGATTCTACCCTAACTGAAGTCATCTCCTGGGTTCAAACTTTTTCTTCCTCTTGGGCAATTCAAACCACAAATACATATAGAACAAAAACCTGAGTCTGTTATACAGAAAAATAAATAAACAATAGCAAGAGAGGCAGTGAGGGAGGAGAAAAAAAGGAGAGAAGGAATACATTTTAATTGAACCCCCTACAAACTGCAACCATTCCCAATAAGATCAGGAGTAAAACAAGGTTGCCCAGTATCACCATTACTATTTAATATTGTATTAGAAATGCTAGCTTTGTCAATAAGAGTTGAGAAAGAGATTAAAGGAATAAGAATAAGCAATGAGGAAACCAAATTATCACTCTTTGCTGATGATATGATGGTATACTTAGAGAACCCCAGAGATTCTACCAAAAAGTTATTAGAAACAATCTACACCTTCAGCAAAGTTGCAGGATATAAAATAAACCCACATAAGTCATCAGCATTCTTATATATCACTAACAAAACCCAACAGTTAGAGTTACAAAAAGAAATTCCATTTAAAGTAACTACTGATTGTATAAAATATTTAGGAATCTATCTGCCAAGGGAAAATCAGAAACTTTATGAGCAAAACTACAAAACACTTTCCACACAAATTAAGTCTGATCTAACCAACTGGAAAAATATTAAATGCTCTTGGATTGGGCGAGCAAATATAATAAAGATGACAATACTACCTAAATTAATCTACTTATTTAGCGCTATACCAGACTCCCAAAAAATTACTTTGATGAATTAGAAAAAATAACAACAAAGTTCATATGGAAAAACAAAAGGTCAAGAATTTCAAGGGAATCAATGAAAAAGAAAATCAAATGAAGGTGGCCTAGCTGTATCAGATCTAAAATTATATTATAAAACAGCAGTTACTAAAACCATCTGGTATTGGCTAAGAAATAGACTAGTTGATCAATGGAATAGGTTAGGTTCAAAGGACAAAATAGCCAATAACTTTAATAATCTAGTGTTTGACAAACCCAAAGACACCAGTTTCTGGGATAAGAATGCATTATTTGACAAAAATTGCTGGGAAAATTGGAAATTAGTATGGCAGAAACTAGGCATTGGCCCACACTTAACACCGTACACCAAGATAAGGTCAAAATGGGTTCATGATCTAGGCATAAAGAATGAGATGATAAATAAATTGGAAGAGCATAGGATAGTTTACCTCGCAGACCTGTGGAAGAGGGAGGAATTTATGACCAAAGAAGAACTAGAGATCACTATTGACCACAACATAGAAAATTTTGATTATATAAATTGAAAAGTTTTTGTACAAACAAAACAAATGCAAACAAAATTAGAAGGGAAACAATAAACTGGGAAAACATTTTTACAATCAAAGGTTCTGATAAAGGCCTCATTTCCAAAATATATAGAGAATTGACTCTAATCTATAAGAAATCAAACCATTCTCCAATTGATAAATGGTCAAAGGATATGAACAGACAATTCTCAGACGAAGAAATTGAAACTATTTATAGACATATGAAAATATGCTCCAAATCATTATTAATCAGAGAAATGTAAATTAAAACAATTCTGAGATACCACTACACACCTGTCAGATTGGCTAGAATGACAGGGAAAGATAATGGGGAATGTTGGAGGGGATGTGGGAAAACAGGGACACTGATACATTGTTGGTGGAATTGTGAACACATCCAGCCATTCTGGAGAGCAATTTGGAACTATGCTCAAAAAGTTATCAAACTGTGCATACCCTTTGATCCAGCAGTGTTTCTACTGGGCTTATACCCCAAAGAGATACTAAAGAAAGGAAAGGGACCTGTATGTGCCAAAATATTTGTGGCAGCCCTGTTTGTAGTGGCTAGAAGCTGGAAAATGAAAGGATGTCCATCAATTGGAGAATGAGTCAATCATCATTGGAGAATGGAGAATCAATTGAGTAAATTGTGGTATATGAATGTTATGGAATATTATTGTTCTGTAAGGAATGACCAGCAGGATGAATACAGAGAGAACTGGTGAGACTTACATGAACTGGTGCTGAGTGAAATGAGCAGAACCAGGAGATTATTATATACCTCAACAACGATACTGTTTGAGGATGTATTCTGATGGAAGTGGATCTCTTCGATAAAGAGAGCCTTAATTGATCAAAGATGGACAGAAGCAGCTACACCCAAAGAAAGAACACTGGGAAATGAATATAAACTGCTTGCATTTTTGTTTTTCTTCCTGGGTTATTTATACCTTCTGAATTCAATTCTCCCTGTGCAACAAGAAAACTGTTCGGTTCTGCACACATATATTGTATCTAGGATATACTGCAACCCATTCAACATGTAAAGGACTGCTTGCCATCTGGGGGAAGGGGTGGAGGGAGGGAGGGGAAAAATCGGAACAGAAGTGAATGCAAGGGATAATGCTGTAAAAAATTACCCTGGCATGCATTCTATCAATAAAAAGTTATTTTAAAAAAATAAATAATAACAAATAAATAAAAAATAAAAAAATAAAAAAATTGAACCCTCTTTAGAATCTTCTACTCTTTAAAAATTTCAAAATGGTTGTGACCATATTTCAAATATTTTAAATATATGTGTATGTGTGTACATGTATATGTGTGTATTTTTTCCCCATGGATGCAAGGGGTAGGAATGAATGTGGTAATAGAGAGTGGCACAGTAAAAAGAACACTAGATTTTAAGTCTGACAATGCAGTTTCAAATCCTTGCTGTATTATTCTTACCTGTGGGAGATCGGGAAATTCATTTAACTTCCCTGATCTCTGTTTCCTCATTAATGAAATAAGCATCAGATTCAGTGACCTTTAAAGTCTCTCCAGGGTCCATGTGACTTCATGTTAGAATTGGTATAATAATTAAAATGTATGTAAGGGTCAACTGTGTTCAAATGGTGCAATAGATCTGATCTTCATATAATGTGAATTAACCCTTCTTTATCAATCATTTGCAATACTTGTTAGATGACCATTTTTTAGAAGTGTTAGGGAATTAATAGGTTAAGTACTACACTATAAAAAGAAAAGATATTTGTTAATAAAAAATTATAGATTTGATATAAATTCCCAGAGTCAGAGAACATAAAATTATGAAAGGAATAAACACATGTATTGAATTTGCATGTGCTTTGAATTATAATAAAGCAAATCTTAACCTGGGGAACATGGATAAATTTCAAGGAGTGTATGGCTTTCATGGAAAAAATAATACATTTTAATTTCACCTGAAGAGGACCTGAAATTTAGCATTTACTTTTATCACAGAAAAGTATTGTCCTAAGATAGCTGATACATGGTACATGGATAGAGCACCAATCATAAAGTTAGGAAGACCTGAGTTCAAATCCAGCCTTAGAAATTTAACACTTACTAGCTGGGCAACTCATTTAACTCCAGCTGCTTTACCAAAACAAACAAAAACAAAACAAACAAAAAACATCATCCTGTCAAAGTTAACTAAGGTTCCACTAGAATTTCAGAGAAGAAAAATGCTTGCAGGTCAGGCCATTGTAACATAACACAAAGAAAAATTGCCAAATTTTCTTTCACAGTAACTGGATGTGTAAGAAAATTCTATCAATATCTTCTTTGAAAATCAATTTCTTTGAAATTTATTTTCTAGGCATTGAGAAGCTAAATGATTTACACAGAATCATCTAGCCAATGTGTATCAGAGGCAGAACTTTAAACCAGGTCTTTCTGAATTTGAGTTCAACTACCTATCTACTACGTCCAACTATCTCTTTAAAAGGAATGTGAGATTTAAAACTGAAACTTCATAATTGACATTTATATAATTCCCAAGATTTTTAAATCATTATATATATATACATATTGTATACATATATATAATTATATATATATGTAATGACACATAATAATACACCTAGCTATAGATAATATAACATATAATACATATAGCTATACATATAACTATATATAATACAATAATATAATGTATCGCACAATAGTGTATATATTTACATATGTAACATAATACATATAACACAATAATATAAAACTATATATATATATTATGTATATAACACATACATATTATATTTATACATATCATGCTTTGTATATATTTTATGTGATATATAAACAGATACAAATACTTACATTTATATATAAACACATACATTCATACATATAAACATACCTATACGGGTATATATTGTTTATATACATATAAACAAATATGCATCTAAAATATACACATGTATAAATGCACATTTATATGTATGTATAAATGCAAATATACATACATACATACATACATATATATATAGATAGAATAGGAATGGATATATATTTATATTTACAAATGACATAGATGAGCATAAAGATAGGTAAAGCTATAGATAATAAAATTTAGCCCTTTAAAAAAAAAAGGGGTGCAGTATAATAAAATGCCCATTTTATAAATGAGGAGAAGGAGGTTAGGAGAAACAAAGTTTTCTAGGTGGATATATCACTCACTTAATTATGATGAACAGTCAAAATATAGTATCACAATAATCTAATTCTTAATTATAGATAGGATTTGAACTTAAATCCTGCCTCTGCTTCAGCATCTGACTATTCCTCCCTATAAAAGAGATTGGGCAGAACTTAATAACTGTTTTCTGGTCCTTATAAGATTCTCTCAGAAAGAATCAGAAATATATAACACCAATCAGCTTTGTCATATTACCATGACCATTTGCCATAGCATGAAAAATAGATTGAAAATGCTTTGACTCACAATTGATAAAGTATATCTTATTATCCAATAGGATGTTTTAATATACAAGTGTAGAATCTGAACTATGTTGCAAATATTTGCTGTAGACATAGATGTATGGGATTATATATAGATAGATATATATACACACACATATATATATCTACATATATATACACATACACACACACACTCGTGGTTGTCTGTTTTTATGTATGTGTATGTGTATACATTAAAGGGATTTATCATTTTCCTACTTGAGTTAAATTAATTATGTTGTAATAAAGGGCTAAAATGAAAATTATATAACAATTTTAAGTTGTTTTTGATTTAATTATTTTGAAATTTCTCCTTAAATATATGATAAAAAAGTATGCTTATTATAATAAAGGATGTTGGATTTATGCATCATAATGTTAGCATTCTGGGTTAGAAAGAAAGGTCAAAAGGCTAAACATTAAAGCTTTAAAAATATAATTTATCTCTGCACAATATTGAATTACATCAAATCAACCAAATGTTAATTGGTTCACTGCTCCAGTCTTATTTCTTCCATTTATCTTTGTATCTTCTGTGGTGAAATCAGTTGATGTATTAAATTCTAATTCATTCTCTAAAAGTCAAAACACATGGCATTTTATCCTTGATTCTTCTGAAAAATGTGTTCCTGCATCACTTTGGGTGATTCACTTAGTTGGTCTAAAATGCATCCTTTATAAGGAAATTACATTTTGGAAATAGCTTCCTTTTTGAAAGAGTGTGATTGCACATTTGTGATCTTGTTAATATTGAATTATAGTTCCAGAGTACATTGTTTGAGGGATGTGCCAAATTGGTCTGCAATATTTCAACCTAGAGCTCATTTTATCTTGGTCTATTACAATCATGGAATTATATAGCTTTACAGATGAAAGAGCTCTCTGTAAAAATGAAAAGGTTAGACTACATAACCTCTGATATAATTTTTTAGCTCTCTGTATATAATGCTGTGAACCCTAGAGATTGTCTTATTCCAAACCATATGTTTATTGGTGAGAAAACCGAGGCTTAATTAGATTTCATGGCATGTGGCATATCACACATATAAAAACTAGGTTCAAACCTTTTCTCAAACTTAGATATCTTTGACTTAGAATAAGTCACATCATATCAATGGACTATTGCTTCTTCATTTACAAAATAATATGGCCTTTGAGATATCTTCCACATGAAAATTTATGATTCTAAAATTTGTTTCAGATTTGCACATTGCAAGCATAGAAATATTATTGTTTATTTGTTCTCCAAGAGGACCAAGACATTGGAGACGTGATGTCATGATATGCAAGTGAGTTGGATTTAAGCAAGAAAAGGCTGTGCAAAGTCACCAGCCTCACTTTTTCTTCCAGAGTGATCTAGGTTTAGTGGCAAGATGTAGATCAACATGACTCAAGATTCCCCTGGATGTAGTTGGAGACCTTAGCTTTTTTAAGCTAAGGTCTTTAATAGGTCTCAGTTTGACATAATGCCCAATCACTGATCAAGGCTAGGTATGAAATGGGGAAAAGAATGGCCTCTTTTATCTAATCCAAAAAAATCAATCTGTGAGGGGAAGACCAGATGTTTTCTAATGAAAACAGAAATAATGGCTATTTATAGTTACTCTGAGTCATTGGAGACCAAACAATGACTAAGCAAGGTTTGGGCTGTGGCCTATTGTTGGTCAATGAATGAGAGCCAGAGTGATTTGATTTTAAAACTTGATTCTTAAGAAAGAAACCTAGACCACAGTCCTTAAAGTATCTTAGGAGGTTTCAACAATCAAAATTTACATTCCTTTGATCAGATCATGTGAAAGTAAGAGTATGATAGTTTATGTAGACCTAGGGAGAAGAAGGAAGAGAGGAAGGAATGAAATAGAGAGAGGGTAGGAAGGAGAAAGGAAAAGAAGAAAGGAAGGAAGGAAGGAAAGAAGGAAGGCTGGAAGGCAGGCAGGCAGGCAGGAAGGAAGGAACTGTGTTGCCCAACTGTAACTAGTCAGTTAAATCCCTATTGTGGCAACTCTGATTACAGGTTATTGTAGTCCTTCATTTTTGAAGACATGTATTGTGACCAATATATGAAGGAGTTCTCCAATGAGAACAACATAACTCAGGCTCAATCAAGAGAGAACCTTGGATCTCACCCAAGGAGCAAGGAGAAACTCTCCAAAATCTCTACTCAGCAATCTGGGAATATGGACAAGATGGAGATTGCCTGTTCTTTTCATATCTTCCTAGAATTCTTTTCTTCAGCAACCTTAAATGCCCATGGCCTCTCGCATCTTCTTTCAACTTAAAGACAATGACTTGGAGACTCCCAACTTGCCTCTGAGGAAAATATAAAACTCTTGGATGCTGAGACTGTTTCATTATTGTCTCTGATTCTCACCATTTACCACAGCTCCTTCCATAGAACAAGTACTGAATAAATGTTAATTTAATTGAACTAATTTGAAAGCCTGCACCCATTTCTCTGGATCCCCAAGACTTCCTAAGGGCAGCATCTCCGTGGGTTTGATCTATCACAAGCCACCTTTTCGGTGTTCCATTCTTTTAGAGTAAGGTTCTCAAGATAAGAAATATTTTAATAGATTTGGCTAAAGGTGTCTATGACATGCTTATTAAATTTATAGATGACAAGAAACAGGAAAGGATTAATCACAAAGATGGTCATCAGGATCCAAAAACAATGTCTACAGGCATGAGCAAATGGAGCAGTGGATTTTAATGCACTCAATTGGGTAGAAGTACATTTGCCTAGCATAGGCCTTGGCACATAGTTGTTAATTGTTGCATTTTTCAGTAATGTCTTACTCTCCATAACCCTATTTGGATTTTTCTTGGCAAAGACAGTAGAGGTGATGCAGTCAGGGTAGCAATTCTTTGTTTGAAATAAACATGTAACAAATTCACAATGATCATTTTCTTTGCCCAAAGATAGGTTTATTTAGGGGAAAAATTTACAGACAAAATAAGAGGTAAAATAGGCACCAGGAGGGGCAAATATGAAATAGAGTTGAGAAAGTATATAGTTACTAAGGAAAATACAAATTTCCCAGGGGAATTCATAATTAACCAGGAGAAAGGAAATATTCCAAAAGGTGAGAATAAGTCATTGACCAGTAGGTTAGATCTATAGAAGAATTTAGTAGAAAAGAGAAGGATGCCATTAGTGCAAGATACTATGAAGAGGAGAGAAGGAATTCCTTCAAAATTAGTCCTGAAAAAAACTTAACAAAGGTTTTCATCATGATGAAGCAGATCTTTTATAAGGAAAATGCAACCTTGGAGGTTTCTAAGAGAAACCCAAGGAATTAAAGATAGGAACTCAGAGGGAGGGATCAAGGAGAAGCCAGATGGAATGCACCTGGAAGACCAGGTCCCAGACTTGTCTAAAGACAAGTCCAAAGTTTTTGTTTTTGTTTTTTTTTTTTTGTTTTTTTTAAGATTCACAGAAATTGGGGGATAAACAATGGAAATTAATAAAGAATTTCATCCTCCCAATCATTCAATATAAACATAACTTGCAATTGGTTATATCTGATAATATCCAGATGGGCTTCTTCCTCACAAGGGAAGAAAGGAAATTCACATCAGAGGGATTTTGCTTCTCTAACTCATTTAAGAGATGAGGAAACTGAGGCAAATATAGTTAAGTGATATGACCAAGATCACATAGCTAATAAGTATGTGAGATCACATTTAATCTCATTTCTTTCTGAATCTAATCCCAGTGTTCTATCCACTGCACCACCTACCTGCCTGAATCTATCTTCCACATAGTTACCAATGTAATAATCCTAAAACACAGGCCTGATCATGTCATTCCCCTGCTCTCAAAATTTCATATCATTTATTGTATAAAATATAACCTCAGTTTGATGTCAAAGTCTCTCTATTATTTGGCCACAATATGTCTATTTGACCTTATTCCCTCCTGTTTTCCTTTGTGATTGAATTAATGATGATAAGGGCCTATTTTGTGTCATACACCAAGCTATGCAAAAGGTACCCAAAGATAAAAGTAAAATAGATAGTTCTGGTCATCAAGGAGTTTTTCACTTATATTCTAATTGGGGACCAATAACATGTAAGGGAGTTTTGCTCTAGAGTATAACAGGAATGATTAGTGGAAGCAGGGGCTGTCTATTCCTCTGTCCTATATAAAACTGTAATAATATTGATTGAATTAATGTTCCTAAGAAAAGAGGTGACAAGCAGGGACAGGACAGATATTAAGATGCCCAAAACTAACTTCTCCAGGGGAAAATAATCTTGATATCTGATTTAGAGGATGCTGTTCTAGAAATGGAGTGGGTAGGATAGAAGCAAATTGTCTAGGATTGATGGCAAGATATGCTTAATTCCATATGCCAGACAAGCTGAATGACTTCCCAGAATTCATTATTCTATTGCCCAACTCCAACCATTTGTTAGAGCAATCTCCCCTTCCTCGTGTGCATTATCCCCCTCTAACTTTCATAAGTCTTTTTCTTCCAGATTTAGCTTAACTATTTCCTCCTCCAAAGGCTTTCCTAGTATTCCTAGTCAGTGTTTTCTAGAGACTTTCTTTTTCTAGGTAAGCCAGCCTAGCTGAAGTACCAAATTACTCTGAGAAAGAAATAAGAAGTATGTCATAGCAAGTAAATCAAAGTAATCCCTTGAATCACAACCTCCTTTCAGGCCCCTGTTGCCATTAATGAAAAGTGTAACCATTATGGGTAATGGACTGCACTACTTGCCACCACCAAATAAGCCCCAAGAATCCTGGCTAGGGACTACTATTAACTACCAATTGTATACAAAATAAGGAGGATACAAAGAAATGCAAAAAAGTAGACCCTTATTCTCAGGAAGCTTACAATCTAATGGAGGAGACAATAAAATAACTATGCACAAACTTTCTCTCAGAGGGAAAACGCTAAGGTTAAGAAGGACTAGGAAAGGTTTCTTGCAGAAGGTGGGACTTTAGTTTATGTATAATGGTGCACCAGCTTCCTAAGTTATTCAGCTTCATTATTTACTTCATTCACAGAACTTGGTATCAAATTACTTTTTTCTTTGCTTTCAAAAATCAATCCACTTTTAAACGTTAAAGATTAGCCTATATTCAGATTACTCATGAGGATGTGCTACAGACATTACAAGTCACTGCAAAATTCCCTTAAAAATTTTGAGTAAAGACAGCTTCCTCACATGGGCAGCACTCCAAGGTGAGAGTGCTCACTGAGACTTGTAAATTCTGGTATACTTATTTTCAAATAAATTATCCTATTTTATAATTTTTTTCTTGATTTCCATTTAAATTTTTTGTTGCATTGTTTTATAAATATTTGTTGTTTAATCACTTCAGTCACATCCAACTCTCTATGACCCTATTTGGGATTTTTTTTTTTTTTTTTTGCAAAGACATTGCAGTGGTTTGCCATTTCCTTCTCCAATTCATTTTAGAGATGGGAAAACTGAGGGTTAAATGACTTGTTCAGGATCACACAGACAGATTTGACTCCAAGAAGATGAGCATTCCTGACTTCAGGTCCAGCACTCTATCCATTGTACCAACTAGTTGCCCCTATATATGTGTTTCTATGTACATATGTATTCATGTATGTATGTCTGCTTGTGTATGTGTGTGTATTATGATGGTAGAAGTTTTAACATCAACATAACAACAATGGCAATTTACAGAAATAAAACCTTTAAACAAATGTCAAAGTCATTGCATTTAAATGCAATAACCCTTTATGGTGTGCTAAAGTCCATCCTTTGTTATTTTTTCCAATGTATCATAAAAAATACTTGGCTACAGTATTTAAGATTGCATAGCATGAAATCTCATTTCAATAACATAGCAAGTCTCTATATTTCACATAAATATTTAAATATGGCTGAAACTTTTAAAAGTTGTTTCTCTTTATAAAAGTTTATAGTTATAGTTAAACTACCCAACCAAAAACTTTCCTTTAAAAGTTTCCTAAAAATAATATAACTTAATGCAACAATGAAGTATAAGTAAAATATCAATAAAGTATACAAAAGACATTTGTGACCAATGGAAATAAGGTTTTTGTTACTGTACTTTATAATTTGACTTATCAATTATAAATAAATAGTTGAAAGACATGACAAAAATAAATTGAGGCATATCATAAGTAATTTAAATATTCACTGACTTGAAATTTATAGAGAAAACTTGTTTTCCAACAGATCAAAAGAATAAAGGGAGTATCAATCGAAAATTCTCATTCCTAAATTCATATGGTCCAAGATAATGAGCTACTTAACTTTCTTTCCTTTCCTAGCTAAGACCTAAATACAAGGAAAGGGTCAAAATTACACAAGTAAATGAATACTGTCAGTGACAAGTAAATCTTTATTTTTTTTTTTTCAGAAAGACATGAGGCATAAATAGTAAGCCCTTTTGCACTCTGTATTCCCATCCTTTCATTGTCTAACTGCTTTATTCCTGTTAGCTCACACATGAGTTGGTTACTAGATTGAAGATTTGTATTGGGGATATTAGAAATGTCCTTTTTCAAAATGATTGATGTAATATTTGCATGAGCAAACCCTTTAAAATTTTGATTTATTGAAAATATATTTTCTTTTTTTTCTGCATTCCTTGTATTCTCTTCCTTTTTTTTAATTTTTATTTAATAATTACTTTATATTGACAGAATACATGCCAGGGTAATTTTTTTTTTACAACATTATCCTTTGCACTCGTTTCTGTTCCAATTTTTTCCCCTCCCTCCCTCCACCCCCTCCCCTAGATGGCAAGCAGTCCTTTATATGTTGGATATGTTGCAGTATATCCTAGATACAATATATGTTTGCAGAACCAAACAGTTCTCTTGTTGCATAGGGAGAATTGGATTCAGAAGGTATAAATAACCCGGGAAGAAAAACAAAAATGCAGATAGTTCACATTCGTTTCCCAGTGTTCTTTCTTTGGATGTAGCTGCTTTTGTCCGTCATTAATCAATTGAAACTCAGTTAGGTCTCTTTGTCAAAGAAATCCACTTCCATCAAAATATGTCCTCATACAATATCGTTGTCGAAGTGTATAATGATCTCCTGGTTCTGCTCATTTCACTTAGCATCAGTTCATGTAAGTCTCGCCAGTCCTCTCTGTATTCATCCTGCTGGTCATTTCTTACAGAACAATAATATTCCATAATATTCATATACCACAATTTACCCAGCCATTCTCCAATTGATGGGCATCCATTCATTTTCCAGTTTCTAGCCACTACAAATAGGGCTGCTACAAACATTTTGGCACATACAGGTCCATTTCCCTTCTTTAGTATTTCTTTGGGATATAAGCCCAATAGAAACACTGCTGGATCAAAGGGTATGAACAATTTGATAATTTTGGGGGCATAATTCCAGATTGCTCTCCAGAATGGTTGGATTCGTTCACAACTCCACCAACAATGCATTAGTGTCCCAGTTTTCCAGCATCCCCTCCAACATTCATCATTATTTTTTCCTGTCATCTTAGCCAATCTGACAGGTGTGTAGTGGTATCTCAGAGTTGTCTTAATTTGCATTTCTCTGATCAATAATGATTTGGAACACTCTTTCATATGAGTGGTAATAGTTTCAATTTCATCCTCTGAAAATTGTCTGTTCATATCCTTTGACCAGAAAATATATTTTCATAATATATATGACAAATGTAAAGTTTTATCTTTTAAAAAAGATTTTTTTTATTTTGACTCAGAAACATTTGCTGATGTGTATACATTATTTCACTGTTTCCATGCACATGAAAATTCAGGTTTATTTAAAGATATATGTGGTTTTATATGTAGTATATGTATAGGTTAAAAAGATTGTATAAGATTTTTGATTTGGGGAAGATTGTTAAATATCTAGATTACTTATGAAATAAAAATGAACTTATACATTTGTATTTATAGCATTCATACTTAATATTTACATGTATCATTATAGTATAGTACTATATATATATATATACATATATATATATATATATATATATATATATATATATATATATACATGTGTTTGTATGTGTGTGCATGTGTTTGTGTTTATGCATCTTTACCATGCTATGACAACCAATAGAAGAAAACGTGGGAAATATTTATTAAATGTTTTTGCCAAAATTGTTTTCAGCAAAATTGGACAAAAGTAATAAAATATTTCAACAGTAATATTGCAGTGTTGAATGTGCTCACAGAACAGTTAAAATGACACTAAAGAGTAAAGAGAGATACCATCAGGTTGGACCAAGTATATATATAATGTATCTGTGCTAAAGATTGCAAGGATCAACATACAATGTATCTGAAGGAGGGAAAAATACCAATAGCAAAGAAAAATTGCAGATTTTATTAATTATAAGAAAAGGTTATCAAAAGAATGTCAATAGTCACCCACTATATACCCATTTTGCCATCTATATATAATATATTTAATTGTTATCTATATACAAATTAAAAGTATGCAGGATGAGAGTATTAATAGAAGATAATCAAGTTTGCTGGTGATATTCAGCAGTGGAACATGTCTATCATTATTCAATCAATCAATGAATATTATATATCATCACTAGGTTTAGAAAATATAAGATATTATTGTGATTGTTTTTTTTAAATTTCCTTTAATTAAGAAAATACATATTCTGGAAAATAAGATATTATTGACATTTTTGCAACAAAGTGTTTCCCAGTTGAACAACAATATTATCTAAAATTCTTTGGAAGATATAACAATATAAATTATCCTGTTTAATGTCCATCTGGTAAGTAGCAACAAATGAAGTATACAACAGTGAAATTTAAATGCAAAAGAAGTGGTTCACAATTGTGATGAAATAAATCTGCAGAAGAAAAAAAGTTAAGGAAAGCTACTCTGTGGACACTGAAGACTTTCTAATACTATTTGTAGATGAATTGTGTAGACTATATCCATTCCCAAAACATTTTGCAGCATCTTGGAAGAGATCTACTATCACTCAAAGGTATTTATTCAGTTCATCCACATAGGAACGACTAAATGGATAGTGTCTATTGTTCAGATTTAAAAATGCATTTAGATAGATGTGCTAAAATGTTCTTTCACTTATCTGTATTTCTGGCATAGGCAGTAATGATGGACAATGAAACCGACCCAGATTTGAACAGAAGAAAGAAAGAAAGGAGACTGTATTTGGAAAATTTCTACTCCAAGCTCATGATAAAAGCAAAGATATAATCTTTTTAGTAACTGCAGTTTACTAGTGTTGTTATATAGTAGGGAGATATGGAATATCACTTTCTTCAAAGAGTAATAACACAGGGATAGTGTGTGATCAGTTTGGAATAATAATAATAATGAATATAAGGAATTTTAATCATGAACAGAAGTAAAGGATGTTATCATTATATTGATTGGAAGAGAAAAAAATCTTGTCATGTGGCAAGAGCAAAGGATGGCAGATATAGAGCCATATAGTTCTATAATAGAACCATCATGAAGTTTTCAGAAAATGAGAAGTTCTCAAAAATACTGGGTATATCTCCCTGTGATGAACATTTAAGCGAATGTAGACATGTTCATAGGTTGGACAGGCATGGTTAAGTTGCAGTTTATGTCAACAGTGTGAACTTTTAAATCAGTGAAAGATATGTAATTATTGGCTCTTCTAGTGAGGAATTTCCTGTACTGCTATAGAATTGCACCTTTGGCAACTGATAAACATTGGAGAATTACCTAGGACATTCAGCTCTAAGTGCCTTGCCTAGGATCACCCAATCAATATATTATAGGCTTGAACCCAGCCCTTTTTAATTTGTCATTTAATTCTACTATAAACTCCAAATGATTTGTGAGTTGACCATGGAGATATAAGCTAGAATGGAAATTTCTAGGAAAAGATATCCAACTGCAATTGAATTGAAGAAGTATTTTTCCCTTCATAAAAAAAAAAAAGAGAGAGAAACTTCTCAAAATTTCAGAATTCACATTTGAAAGAAATCTCAGAAGTCCTTAACAAATAATAGGAGGCACCTTGTTTTCCAGAGCTAAAACCCAGGAAGAAATTGTGCCCTGAGTTTGACAAAATAACAATCTTTTGTGCGCATCTTCTAAGTGATCTCAGCCATAGCAAAATCCTGCAAGTGTTTCATATTATTTTCATGAGGTAGTCTGAGGTTGGACAAGCATCTGTGGTATCCATGTTAAGCCTTGCTATTAAGCAAACTTTTTCTCCTTATTTCAGTACCTTTCATTGTCAGGGCCACAGTTCACTAAATCCATACCTATAAGTAGGATAAGATCTCCCCACACTGCTTCACATGCAACCCAATTAGCAGCAGAACTCTTGTATATGTTTCTTGGCTTACAAGCCATTTTCCTCACTTTGAAATTGAACTCTGTTGGTGCACTGACCCTCCTGTCTCAAGCTCTCTTTGTGTGGTTCCAGCCACCCACAGTTTAGAGGTCAGTATGGTCTGGTTGACATCATCGAGACCAAACTATATATGAAAGAAATACCTTCTACATTATTGAAGAATTCACAGCTTCCAGAGTCAATTACTTTCAGTTTTGTACAGTGCTAATTGTTAGGCATTTCTCTAGGGTTCACATTTTATTATTTTTTTGCTCTTCAAGCCATGAAGTATGAATGCCTCTTCCATACAATATATTTTCGAATCATTGAAATTCTATATCTAATAAATCCTTTCTAGGGCAAAATATGTTTTTTTTTATATCAAGGAATATTAATTCCTTGATTCTTTCAATATATATCATAATCTTAAGTCTTCCCATTATCCTAGTCACTTACCAATGATCTCTCACTTACTAAATCTACAGGCCTTTTTTCAATACTCGGACTCCTTGGCTCCTTTTCAGCCTTTGAAACTGTTCATCATGCTCTCATGATCAATGCCATGATTCACGCCAGTTCCAATGGTTTTGTGATGAAGAAAGCTATCTGTACTCAAAGAGAGGACAGTAGGAACCTGATGTGGACCACAACATAATATTTTCACTTTTTTTGATGTTGTTTGCTTGCCTTTTGTTTTCTTTCTTATTTTTTTTTCCATTTTGATCTGATTTTTCTTGTGCAACATGCTATTTATGGAAATATGTATAGAAGAATTGCACATGTCTTTAACATATATTGGACCACTTACCCTCTAGAAGGCAGGGAGGAAAGGGAGGGGAAAATTAGAAGACAATGTTTTAGAAAGGTGAATGTTGAATATTATCCATGTATAAATTTTAAAAATAAAAGACTTTAATTAAAAAAATACAATTGGCCAAAAAAAATTTACTGAAGAAAACATTACCTTGAAAAGTAGATTTTATCAAATGAAAAAGGAGATACAAAATCTAAGTAAGGAAAAACACACATTAAAAACTAGAATGAGGACAACAGAAGCTGATGATTCAATGAGACATCAAGAATAATTAAACAAACTAAAAAGAATTAAAAATTGAAGAAAATGTAAAATACCTTATTGGAAAAAAAACAGCTGGCTAGTAAACTAGATCTAGAGGAGACAATTTAAAATTTATTGGTCTACCTGAAAGCAAAGAATAAATAAAAACCGTGGATAGATAGCATTCTACACAACATCAATAAGGAAAACTGCCATGATATACTAGAATAAGATAGTGAAGTAGTCATTGAAAGACTTTATCGATCACCTCTAGAAAGAGATCTTAAAAGGAAAAACCTCATGGAACAGTTTTGTAAAACTCCAGAAGTATAATCTCACTGAAAAAATATTGCAAAATGGGAAAACAAAAACAATTCAAGTATGGAAGATCCAGAGTTAGGATTACCCAACATCTGACAGCTTCTACAATAAAGCATTGTAGGGCTTGTAATACCATAATTTGGAAGGCAAAGGACTTGGGGGTTACAAGCAAGACTTAACTACCCAGCAAGACTGAGCATTATCTTTCAAGGTAGGAAATGGATCTCCAATAAAGTAAGATAATTTTAATTATTCTTATTGACAAAACCAGAACTAAACAAAACATTTGATATTCAATCACAGAGCTCAAGAGAAGCATAGAAAGATAAGTGGGAAAAAATTGATATATAAATATATAAAACTGTTCATCACTCTTTGCTCCTTAATATTCACATTTCTCCAGATTTTTGGGACACCGTTTCTCCTGCTTCTTCTATGTATCAGATCACTCCTTTTCAATCTTATTTTATGTATCCCCATTTAATATACGCTCTAAACATATATGTCCCACTGAGTTTTGTCATGGACCCTCTTTTATTCTCTTCTATTTATATAGTATTTTATTTGATATAATCAGCTCTCATGGATTGACGTCGTTATGCTGTTGATTATTTTTTTTTGTGTGAGTGAGAGATAATTGGAGTTAAGTGACTTGCTCAGAGTCACCCAGATAGGAAGTATTAAGTGTAAGGGCCAATTTGAAATGAGGTTGTCCTCCTAACACTAGGGCTGGTGCTCTAACTGCTACTCTATCTAGTGGCTTACTCCCATTTTAAAATTCATATAATATTTTATTTTAATTTTTTGAATTTGCAAAAACAGAACAAGAAAAAAAGGGGGAAAAGAAAAGAAATACAAAACAAACTAAAGCAAAACAAAAGACAACATTGTCTTGTATCCAGCAGAATATCAGGGAGGATTCAAAATCTATGACAATTTATAACAACAAATTACAAGGTCAAGAAGAAATTATACATATATATGTGTGTGTGTGTATATATATATATATATATATGTTAGGATCACTGATATATAATGTGAATTTTCTCTTAATCAAATCTTCAAGTTTGACTGTCTGAGATCAAATAACTACTAGACATTTTTTTAAAATGAATTCAACTCCTGATCTATGGTGTAGTGCTTAAGCACATCTCTTTCTTCCAGTGTCTTCTAAGTGTTTTATTTTAATTCTGCTCCTTAACTTGCCTTGCTATTATTTAATCTTGTCTCACCCATGGATCCTTCTCTTATCTTCTGCTTCCTTCTTTTGCATACCCTTCTGCCTTTCTCTTCCCCCCTTATTTCTTTTTAGATTTTGGAAGGTGCTATAGCAATTATACATATATACATACACACACATGCATGCACACACACATGCATGCACACACACACACATTTATGTAATCTTGCCTATTTAACCTATTCCTTATATGAGTGGGTTTTCAAAACCATGAGACCTTCTTCCTCTTTAACACCTCTGTGGCTATTGTTCCTTTGCACCTCATTTGTATAAATCTTTCCTTTTAGCTACCTAATTCTTGCTGTTAATTGTAAACATATGATAAGCATTCCCATATAGAAAAAACACACAGTTTGTCCACATTAATTTCCTTAAAATTAATCTTGGCTATTAACTCTTACATGTTAAATTTTCTACTGAGTTCTGTCTGGTTAATAGAAAGTCATAAAATCAGCAAGTTTGTTGAATGTCCATTTTTATTGAATATTATAAATAATTTACTAGATATGATATTTTTGGACACAGGCCTAGATACTTTGATTGTCAGTATATATGATCCCAGGATTTGCAGTCTTTTATTGTGACTACTAGTAAGTCCTGTACAATTTTAATCATATCCCCAGCATATTTTAATTGATTGTTTCTTGTTTCTTGAAATTTTTCTTTTTGATCTGGGGGTTTTGAAATTTGGCAATGAGATTCCTATATGTTTTCCACAAAGAATCTTTTTGAGATAATGGTTGGTGATTTTTTTTCCTATTTCTACTTTTCCCTCATGATCTATCATTCTAGTACACTTTTATTGGATTATTTCTTGTTTTTTTTTTTTTTTTTTTTTTTTTTTTTTTTGTGTGTGTGTGTGTGTGTGTGTGTCAAGGTTCTTTTTTTGGTCACAGCTTTTAGGTAGTCCAATTATTCTTACATTTTCTCTTCTTTATCTGTTTTTAGAGAGCAGTTATTTTTCTTATAAGATGTTTTTTTCATTCTTTATATTCTGTTTTGTTATTTCTTGGTCTCTTATAGCTTCCCTGACTTCCCCCTGCCCAGTTCTAATTTTCAGAGTTGGTTTTAGTTTTGTTGTTTTAAAATTCTGTATCTCTCTTTCAAGTTGGATAACATTTTTTTCATAATGTTCTTGTTCTTTTTGAATGCTTTTTATTTTATTTATTTATTTTTTTAGTTTTTTCTTAATGTTTCTCATTTGATTTTTTAATTCTCTGTTAAGGTGCTAAGTGGAATTGAGGAGAGAGTGTTTAAATCTAGTTTAGCATTGATTTAGTCCTACAACAAATAATGGTTTCCTAATGATATGATTGGTGTATATTCAGTGTGGAAGATATAAGGAAGAGCTTTCAGAGCCAGAAAAGAGAAGCTCTCAGAAGGTCTCGGAGGAGGAAACAGATTCATTCCATCTTTCATCTGTGTGCTGGCTAGAGGCTGAAGCTGGCAGAGGCAAAGGACTGATGGCAGGAGCTCTTGGGACCAAGGAGAGAGATAGGCCTCTAAGAAAGCTAACTGGGCCCAAGGAAGGAGACAAGACTTGGAAAGAAACAATAAAGGATTTGGACTTTAATCCCGTGCTGCACTTGTAATTATACTGAACTGAAACGAAGGCTGCCTCCAAAAACCCACAAGAAATCTGCTCCCAGAGAAGATTATATTTTAGAGAAGAATATTACATTTTGAAATCTGAATGTGGGACAGACACAATCCTGATTTCAGTGGAAAAGTATCCTCTACCCAGAAATTAGGGTGAGTACAACAAGGAAACTTTGTTAAAGGACTAAAATAGTACTTCATCTAAAATGAGACAGATATTTAGAAAACAGCCTTCTTTTCCAATTCAAGGAAAATGTGTAGAGAGCATTGTCAGATTTATGAAAAGTCAAGATTTGATTATAATTTGGGAGCAGATCACTGAACATTTAGAAACAGAACAGTACACATCAACTTGGTTCTGTATGGAAAAAGAAGTGGATCTAGAGGAGTGGAAATTAATAGGAGAGCAACATTTCTACAATGAAAATGAACCTGACTCAGTTTCCAAAGACACACTTAATACATATACAACTGGCTTTAGGAAATTATATAAGTTATAGAAAAACAAAAAAGACAAAAGAGCAGGAAGGGGGAAAATCTAAATAAACTAGGTGAAAAGGATGAAGAATCAGATAAGAATGGAGTTAAGTACAATTTTGAGTGTGAAGCTTTACAGCAGGAGAAATTAGGTTATTCCCCATCCCATGACCTACCTCTTCCAATTAATCCTTCATGGGTTGAGGGAGAAGGAAGATGGGGAGAGGCAGTAACACATTGAGCACCACCTATGAAGCAGCCTATGACAAGATTACAAAAGTCATTGGTTAAGGCTATGAGAGAAAGACAAGATATATTTGATTTAAAAATAAATGCATACTCTGTGATTGAAGAGCTTGACTCTTCAGGTCAAAAAGGAAGATGATACACTCCCTTTGATATGGAAAAAAAAATTAAGGATTTGAAAAAGGGTTGCACTCTTTATGGGGCTACATTGTCTTATGTTAAGATGTTATTAGATAATTTGGCTTATGAAATCTTAACCTCTTGTGATTGAAAATCCATAGCAAGGACATGTTTAAAACCTGGACAAAACTTGTTGTGGCTTTTGGAATAGCATGAATTATGTAGGATTCAAGCCCAATGAAATAAGCAAACAGGAGTTAATATGCAAATCACTTTTAACCAACTAGCAGGTAAAAGTCTGTATACAGAAAATTCAGCACAGATTAATTATCCAATAACAGTGTATGAGCAAACTACTACTGCAGCAATAAAAGCTTGGGGTTCCCTCCCAGAGAAAGATAGAGGTAAAGCCTTCACAAAAATAGAGCAAGGTCCCAAGGAATCTTTTGCTGATTTTGTGAGACATTTACAGACAGCTGTCACAAGAACCATTGGAGAAAATGCAGCTACAAGAATTATTATCAGACAACTGGCTAAGGAAAATGCTAATGAGATTTGCAAAAGAATTATATGGGGACTACCCAAAGATACTCCTTTAGAGGAGATCATAAGATTCTGTGCCACAGTGGGCACAAATGTTTATTATACCCAGACTATGTTGATGATGGGAAGACAGGGTCCTTCTTGGCAAGGGACTTCTAGAGAGAGTCATCAATATTTTCAGTGTGGGGAAATAGGACATCTGAGAGCCCAGTATAAATATGGAGCTAGGGTAAGAAGACAGGCTGATAGAAGACCTTAAACTCGATGTCCAAAATACCTCAGAATGTAGATTGATCCAGGGAAATGAGAGACAGGGTCCAGCGTCAAGGTATCATACAAAAGACAAGTGAGGCATGATGGTAACTGAGTTTACACCCAGAGAGTCTTTAGAAGTTGATGACTTTGATGTGATCAATCAGCTGAAAAACACTCACATGGCAGAAAGGGATTACATGATTAACCAGCAGAAAAGCAATCAAATAGCAGAAAGGAATTACAATTGGGGAGAATACAGGATTTTTAACCCAACAGGGCAGTGTCCAGTGCAAACAGCTCCAATGTAATTGCCAGATGATGAGAAGAGATTTAGAAAGTGGTAAATAGAATGAAATTAGATAGATTAACTGCCTGGGAGAGAGGGTTTGCTTGTATTTCTACAGATGGAGAAGGAATCAGTTGGGTGCCAATGAGCTGTATTCATCTTGTCGATCAGAGAGAGGCAGAAAAAAAGAAAAACTTCAAAACAAAAGAGAAGACCTAAGAACAAAATCTGCAGGAATCATTGGATTCCCTAATATAAGATGAGACTTCAAAACTTACAGGAATTATTGAATTCCTGGCACATCAAGTAATGGACAATAGATTTCTTTTGGACTATTTCTAGGACTTATGGATATGTATAATTTCATGTTGATTCATGTTATTTGTTACAAGACTAATAGCCTGTGCTATATTGCTATGCAATTTTATGTAATTATGTGTAATACCTCCCATATTGATGGATTTATATATACCTATTTTAAGAGTAAGCCCCATCAGAAACCCGCTAATTTGATTTGACTTCCTATTTTCTTTGGTGTTTTCATCTCCTTTTCTGAGATGCCCAGGAAGGCGTGATCACCTCTTTTTTATGGTGTTTTCCCTTCTCTTTTGAATAGTCAAGGAAGGTGTGAGCACCTTCTTTTGGGGGGTTTTCACCTTCTTGAGAAGTCAGGGAGGTCATGACTACCTATGTTCTAAATCAAAAGAAAGCAGGTAAGTAAATGGAATTGAGGAGAGTGATTAAATCTAGTTTAATATTGATTTAATCCTACAACAAATAATGATTTCCTAGTGATATAAAGATTGGTGTATTTTAGTGTGGAAGATATAAGGAGGAGCTCTCAGAGCCAGAAAAGAGAAGCTCTCAGAAGGTCTCAGAGGAAGAGACAGATTCATTCCATCTTCCACCTTTGTGCTGGCTGGAGGCTGAAGCTGGCAGAGGCAAAGGACTAGCGGCAGGAGCTCTTGGAACCAAGGAGAGAGATAGGCCTCTAAGAAAACTAACCAGGCCCAAGGAAGGAGATAAGACTTGGAAAGAGACAATAAAGGATTTGGACTTTAATCCCTGGCTGCACTTGTAATTATACTGAACTGAAACGAAGGCTGCCTCCAGAAACCTGCAAGAAATCTGCTCCCACAGAAGATTATATTTTGGAGAAGAATATTACAATTCTCTTTTAAGTTCTTCTGTAATTTTTCTTTGGGCAAGTAGCTATTTTCCATTACTCTTTTGAGGTAGAAGAAGTTCTTTTTTACTTCAATGTCCCACTCTAAAAATGAACCCTGTTTTTCCCATTCCCATAGTAAGTTTCTCCGGTTGGGTCCTTTCTTCTTTGCCAATTCGTTTGTTGTTGTTGTTGTTGTTGTTTTTAATGAGAAAGTATTAGTGTAAACATTTCTAATTGGTGGGGAAGGGAAGGGGGGAGGGGGAGAGGGGGAAGTGGAGGATGGCACCTGTGGTTTCACTTCAACTTTTCCCTCTGTCCTGGAACACCAATCCACCCACCTGCAAGTAAGTGCCTATAGTCAGCAGTGTCCCTGGCCATTCCCTGCAAATACCTGGTACTGGTTCCTTCTCACCCAGGGCCATTTCTCGGCAGCACAGCTGGGTCTGGCATTCCTAATTATCAAAGTTTCATTTAGTCTTCCCAAATTCAGACCCCTGACTCCACAAGCAGCCTGAGAAGTGAAAGTCTCTGAAGTTCCTGCTGAAGTTCCACCTATATCCAGTTAGCCCCAGGACTCCTCATTTGGTGTTTTTGTGAAGGGAGATCAGAGGCATTTGCACTTCACTTAGGTTAATCTGGCCTGAGGTTTTTCTTTGAATCTTCTTGAGATATACCAAGAAGATTCCTCTTCTACCCCATATTTTCCTGATCTTTTAATAGTCTTTGTTTGCCGTGAGGCACAAATTTCTTCTGTTTTGTTAGGGAAATCTGGAGAGCTTGGAATTTACTGACCTATTCTATGTTCTTCCAGGAATCCTTCTCCCCTCCCAAGAGCTTTTTAACAAAAACTTCTGTCTAGCCATCACTGACAAATCATGTACTTGAAGAGTTGATTGTTTTTACCAAAAGGCTAGAATTGAATTTTACCCTTATTATATTTTATGAAATTTAATTAAGAATCAAGCTTGTTGATATTTCTACATCATGGGTAAGTGCTACTAGAAAGAAAAGAAGAAAAAATATTTAACCTTATGTTCAATATTTAACTTATGATCAATAATTCAATAACTTCAATTTGAACAACTTTAGTATTTATTAGTTCCAAATTTCAGCCACTCAATAGCTCAATAGAAAAATCTTTGAGAGCTATGTTAGGCAAAATTTCACTCTATCATAGAAATTTTGCTGAGGAACTTCACCAGACTTAGCCAACAGACATATATTCCAAGAACCATATGCAAAACTTTTCAAGGTTGTCAGTACAGCAAAAGCTAGTAGTACACTGACATAAACTTAGGGAAACCTGAGTTACACATTTTGATGAGACATATGAATTGAACTTTATTCTTAACAGTGATCTTTTAAAATGACTTTTTTTTTTAATTTCCTGGGATAGAAATAGGAAGAAGGCACCTTTCTTTCTACTTCTCTTTGGTGAAATCACACCATGACAAATGTAATTAGAATTATGGGTGGAGTGATGTTACTTGACCTGCAGCTGACAAAAGGCAATATAATCTTTGTTGCACTAAAATTGAATTTTATCAAACCAGTAATAATGGTAATAAAGGAAAAAAAAACATTTTTACAGAGATAAAGAATTTTCTTTGTCTTTCTGTGTGTGTGCCTCTCTTTCACCTTGAAGATGTTTCATTCAACTCCATTTTTTTCTGTATAGATATTTAGTAGAAGTAATGGGTGATTATGACTTTGCATTTAACCTAAAATTCCTCATGCATCAAAGAAGCCATTGCATAGATAGATATATTTACTTTTGTTATAAAAAGCATTCCCAAATATTTAATATGCATTTAATCCTATTATAATAATATTCAACCTTGTTCTCAAGGAAAAAAGACAAATCTATCAAGGAGAATCATTACTTATATCTGAAACTCCACAGGATTCACAAAACTGATTGTACTGGAAAATTTGGGGAGATTCTTAATAAAATGGATACAATCTGAGGAATTTTTCTATCACTTTTTCTGATCTATAGCATATATTGAACAGAAAACTTTTGAGTTTATCCCCAAAATATATTCTATTAATAATTTGTAAGCTACATTTCCAATACCTATGGTATTTTTGAGTTGAAAAAATCATTTTATTTAACTATTAATAAATATTTTAATAAACTAGGAAATGTATTGATGATATATATGAAAATTTTATGTATATGTCTGAGTTTGTACCCAGTGTTTTTTTTTTTTCCTAAACTCCTCACATAATTGGCAAGGTAGTAATTTAAAAGCCACGTCATTAGGGGAAAGAAAGGATACTAATCAGTAGTTCTGAAATCATTATCTATAGCTACTGTGTCTTCAGGTCTTTATGGGTCTCTGTCATTATTGTCTGATTGCTTATGTTATGTTATTATATGCTTATATTATGATTGCTATTAAGACTACTAAATTTTTTATGAAATTTTGTTAAACACATTTTCCAGACTTATTTGCTAAAAAAATTGATATATAAACAAAATTCATCTGTTGTTTTCAAAAACACACTAATTTAGTTTCCCTTAGCATCATGTTTATTTAACTTGCTGAGGATTAAAAAACATTTTTCTTGTTTTTCAGTCATTTTGTGTTATGTCCAGCTTTCTGTGACACCACTGGGTTTCTCTTGGCAAAAATAGTGGAGTGGTTTGCCATTGTATAGTTGAAGATACTGAGGCAAATAGAGTTAAGTGACTTGTCCACTCTATAGCTAGTTAGTATCTGAGGACATCTTTGAACTTGGGAAAATGGATCTTCCTCACTTCAGACCTGGTACTCTATTCACTATGCTACATAGCTATATAAAAGCAAATAATTCTGCCTGACACCGACACTTTCATTTTCTAACAATATTAAAACAATACTAATTTTCATTTTCATAGATTGAAATTAGACTCTCTCTATGTCGTAGGCAGAATATCAGGGCACATGTTAAAATCACAAATATCCTTCTCTACATTTTCTTACTTCTTTCCTGTTCCCTACAGCCATTCCCAGTTACCCCAAAAGAAAATGGATTATGTAAGGAGAGCCAAGATTAGAGGAGTAGCAAATTTCCTATTTAACTACTAATGTTCTAATATCCCTAAGAAGATATCAGTGATTGTGATATCATTCCCTAAGTCTTAGTAATCATAAAACCACTATAGAAGTTGCTACCTGCTTGATGTAGGTTCCTCTTTTCCTCATCTAAATGTTAATATCCACATTTAGTTATAATTCAAATTTAGAATTATAGTTGGGATATTTCTATAGATCTTAATGGGCAATGGCCTAGATCTTCTCATCAATGTTTTCATTTTTGCATCATCTACAAAATTGTTATCATTATTTCTTATTGGACTCCAAATCACTTAATTGAGAAGAAGAGTGTTATGGTTTATCTTTTTACCAATTAAAGTAATATATTTAATTTACAATTGTTACTTATTGAGTGACAATAGCTTATTATTAAGCCAATGTACTATACTTTTTTATCTTATTTGGCAGGGCAATATAATGTAGTGCAAGGAGCACTGGACTAAGTTACGATATATGGATTCTGATATAAGCACAATCATTAAATAGCCCAATAATCTCAGTTAAGTCAGTAACACAATTACAAAATCTTGGGATTATAGGGAACCTGAAAATTTCATTTAGTTTATATCTGAATAGAAATTCTATCAATAACATCACTATAATAAAATGACTCTAATTCTGAGACAGCCACATATAAAGGATTCTAATTTCTATTTGTTGTTTTTTTGTTTACATCCTAAATCTTCCTCTTTGCAACTTTCATTAACTTAAATTTTTCAATTAACAAGGATTTGGGCTAGATGAATTATGGGGTCATTTTCATGTTATAAATACATGATTTTAAAATCAATTTTCATATTAAGCAAGAAGGTAGACTTAGGAAAGCAATTGTTTTGTTATATTCTTTCAGGGTTTGAGTGAGTTCCTCTTACTTTCTTATACCCCTCATTCTGTTTTTTACATTCTGTAGAATCAGAAAAAAAGGCTACTTGCAACCCAGCAACATATCCAAAGCTCATTTTCACTTGCTCTATTTTAGATAAATGATATGCAATGGAGCTGTTCCCTTTCATTTTTGAGAAATATCTTATCCTAAGGAATTGAGTCATTATCCTCATATAAAATATGGGAACTAATTTTGCTTATGTATAATAATTATATATAACATATATATTATATAACATATAATTATATATAACACATAATTATATATAACCTATATAACAACATAAATATCACACATAAAATATAATACACATATAATATACATTTCAATATATTGCATATGACAAATGTATATAGTGATTTTATATTATAGCATCAGTCACCCCTAAAAAGAATTCCTTCAATGCATCAACAGACATGAGGGTCTTTATTGATTCTGCGGCAACCTCAGGTCAGTACCACATAAAGAGCCAGAAAATTCAGTGCACAAGAAGTCTTAAGACAGGGCCCCTTCAACCTTGAAAGCATAACTCAGATTTAAAAGAAAGGAACAATTGCTAAAAATGATCAGAGGAAAAAAAGGAATCTGACTATACAAATATATTATAGTGATAAGGAAGATTAAGACATTGTCTCTGAAGAGGACAACAATGTCAAAACATCTATGGGAAAAATTCCAAAGAAAAATAAGAAGTAATCTAGATTGAAGAAAAAATGGGAAAAATGAGAGTAATGCAAGAGATTTATTTAAAAGAGTCAGCTTGGGAAAAGAAAACAAATGCTTAAAAAGTAGAATTGGCTAAATGTAAAAGGAAGCACAAAGGCTAATTGAGGAAAACAATCTTTAAAATGATAACGCAAAATATTCCAGGGAAAACAACCAATCTAGAAAATAGATCCAGGAGAGACAATGTCAAAATCTTTGAACAACCTAAAGGCTAAACTCAAAGGAAGGACCTGGACAGATCTTACAATGAATTATCAAGGAAAAATTTCCTGATATTCTGGAACCAGAAGGTAAAATGGGCATTGAAGAATTCACTGTTCACCTCAGGAAAAAGATCCAAAATAAATATTTCAAAGAAAATTGTAGCCAAATTTCTGAACTATCAGGTCAAGGAAAAATCTAAGTAGCTAAAAAGAAGCAATTTAAATAACAGGGAATCATAATCAGGAGTACACAGTACTTAGGATCAGAGGTCATGGAATATGATACTACAGGAAACAAAGTAGCTAGAACTACAAACAAGAATTAGTTACCCAATAAAATTAAACATAATACTTTAGAAGTTAAAGAATAGTCATTCAGTGAAATAGGCAGATTTCAAATTTTCTAAGGTGAAGACCAGAATTAAACAAAAAAATGGATCTCCTATAAAAAGACCCAAGAGGTCTAAAAAGAACAAAAGGGAAAAGAAAACATAAAAATTTCAATGGTTATAAACTTCTTTATATTCCTACATGGAAAGATGATACTTCTAAGTTTTAAAAATTATACTACAATTAATATAACTAGAAGGAATATACACAGAGACATAGAGTATGGTTACAAGGTGAATTGGAGGGAATAATATAAATATATTAAATTTATTTTAAAGAGTATGGTTACAAGGTGAATTGGAGGGAATAATATAAATATATTAAATTTATTTTAAACCCATAAAGCGATGTGGAAAATCTATTGAAGTAGAGGTAAAGATGGGAAAGTGGGCAATGAACATCACTTGAACTTTACTCTTAACAGTATTGCTCAAAAGAGAATAATATACACAATTAGTTGAATATAAGAATCTGTTACTGGACAGGAAAATAGGCTGAGAGGAGTTTAAATTAAGGGAGTGGGAAGATTGAGAAAAGGAAAGGCAAATCAGGGAGGTAGTAGCCAGAAGCAAAGCACTGCTGTGGAGGGAAAGGGTGAAAGGAGAGAAATCAAAGAGGATGAAAAATAGAATGGAAAGAAATACACAGTTACTTAACATAAATATGAATGTGAATAGGATTCCACAAAGTAGATACAAAATGCTTTGGAAAGAGAAACACATAAGAAGAATAAAGGAAATGGCCTGGAGCAGAACATATTCTGCTTCAGCTTAAAAAAAAAAAAAAAAAAAAAAAAAAAAAACTGTCAGGAATAGCAATCCTGATCTCAGACAAAGGAAAAGCAAAAATTTCCTCCAATATTTATGATTATCTTTTCCTGTCATCTTAGCAACCTGACAAGTTTGAGAAGGTATCTCAGAATTGTTTTGATTTGCATTTTTCTAATCAATAGTGATTCCGAAATTTTTTTCATATGACTATAAATGGCTTTAATTTCTTCATTTGAAAATCGTCTGTTCATATCCTTTAACCACTTATCAATTGGAGAATGACTTATATTCTTACAAATTCAAATCACTTCTCTATATATTTAAGAAGTGAGGCCTTAAGCAGAAAAACTGATTGTAAAAATATTTTCCCAATTTTCTCTTCCCCTCTAATCTTGGCTGCATTGGGTTTGTTTGTGCAAAACCTTTTTTAATTTAATTAATCAAAATTATGCATTTCACATTTTGTAATGTTCTCTAGTTCTTCTTTGGCCATGAATTACTTCCTCTATGGATCTGACAAGTAAAATATGCCTTGCTCTATTTGCTGGTGATATCACCTATTATGACTGTGTCATGAATACATTTTGTTCTTATCTTAGCATAGAGTGTTTCTTATTGGAAAACTTATCCCTATTACATATAAGACTTTCTAATGGTTTTGGACTGATATTACAAATCATTTTAGGGAAAACTCCATAGATCCCTATGCTCTCTAGTGTTTTCATTATCAATAGGTATTGTATTTTGTCAAATGTTTTTTCTACATCCATTGAGGTAATCATATGATTTCTGTTAGTTATGCTACTGATATGTTCAATTATGCTGATAGTTTTTCAATATTGAACCATCACTGCATCCCTGGTATAAAATCCCCTAGGCCATCACATATTATCCTGGTGATAATATTTGCTGTAATTTCTTTGTTAATATTTTATTTAAGAATTTTGCAGCAATATTCATATGACAATAGCATATGATTTTCTTTCTTGTTTTTTAACCCTTCTTGCTTTAGGTATCACTGTGGTGGCAAAATGTTGGATATTGAGGAGGATGTCCATCAACTAGGAGATGGTTGAAGAGGCTGTGATATGTTAATATAATGGAATATTATTATGAAATTTTAAAAATAATGAACAAATTTCACAAAAACCTGGGAAGGCTTGTGTGAACTATTGCAAAATGAAATAAGCAGAACATGTAAAACATGACATAAGTATCAGCATTGTGTGATGATGAACCAAAAATGTCTCAGCTCTACTCAGCAACATGGTAATCCAAGACAAGTACAAAGGACTAAGGAGGGAAACTGATCTCCACATATAGATAAAGAATTGATAAACTCTGAATGAAGATATGAGGATATTTATTTTTCACATTATTTTGCATGTATGTGTTTGTGTGTGTTTGTTTTCTTTTGATCTGTTTCTATTTTCAGAATTAACTAATATAGATCTATGTTCCACATGATAGCACATGTACATCCTATATCAAATCAACTATCATTTTAGATAAAGAGGAAAACAATTAAGGGAGAAAAATTTAGAACTCAAAATTTTTAAAACATGAATGCTAAAAATTGTCTTGACTTGCAACTGGGAAAAAATAGATACTATTAAAATAATGTAAGTTCTTTGAGCTAAGGGAATGTCTTTGAGGAAAAGGACAGATACTTTTTTGTCTATATTATCACTATTCAGAATCATGTGCAGGACATAGAAGCATTTTTCCCCCCTTCATTTGTTCATATCAGATGATTTTGTAGGTCTCTTTTACTTATAGGAGCTTATGATTCTATGGCATAATAAGTGGATTATAAAAATAAAGAATCTGAAATTCAAAGAAGTAGAATTATTTGCTCTACTAAAGAGGCCAATAGTGGTAAAACCATAATTCCAAGTCAGAGAATCTTACTTTAAGTATAGTGTTTTATTTTATTTTATTTTATCATTGTACAAAGGGAAACCCAACATTCACTCCAAAGGGATTTTGGATGAATATAAATATAAAAGGTATAAAAATTATAATACCATTTCTAATATTAGAATAGAAGACATTGGAAAAGAAATCAGGGAAAACAGATGGAAAAGAACTTTTTAAAAGATATTTGAAGAATGCAGAGAATGTGAAGACAGTTGGAAAATGATTCTGGTGAAAGAAATTTGAGGATCTTGAGGAAGAGACTATCATTTAAGGAAATTAACTGTAGTGTTGAAAGACAAAGGATTTAAGAAAAAAAAGTCCTTAGAAAAGCAAAATGAAGAACAGGAGGAAGAGCAAAGACAATAAAACTTCAGGTGAAGGAGAATGAGAAAGATTTGGAGAGATGACTGACAAAAGAGTTGGTAAGATAGACTGCTAGATGTCATAATTACTAGAGTGCCAGGGTTGGAGTGAGGAAGCTCTGAATTTGAATCAAATCTCAGACACTTATCAATTTATGACCCTAGGCAAGTCACTTAATTTTTGTCTGCCTCAGTTTCTTCTTCTGTAACAAGAGGATAAGAATAGCACCTGTCTCCCAGAGTAGTGAGGATAAATAAGATAATGATTGTAAAGCATTTAACACAGGTCCTGGCATACTAAGCATTATATAATTACTAGTGGTTATTATTATTATTATTATTAAAATAAATAAAATGGATTATATTACTCTTTAATGCACCAAGGTCACCCCAATAAGCTGCAGAGAGTTGCATAGGACAATGGCCACCAGAATGATTACAACTAAAACAAATCCTACAATAATTTTCATAGGATTTTTTCTAAGGTGTCCAATGGTTTTGTGACCAAGAATTTTTTTTAAATATTCTCGCTCTTTGAACAAGAGATAAGATGCTGAGGAACATCTTTCAACTCCCTAGGAAATTGAAATTTTCTATTAAAAATAAAAGTATTTTAATGCAAAAACAAGGAGAGGAAGGAGAATAATATGTTTTTGTGTTTAAAGGACTGAAGATATGACACAAAGGGGAAAGTGAAGAGTAAGGAACATTGAAAACTTGAACAAGGGTGAAGAGATGAGGTTCTTCAGAAAAAGCCACAGCTAGTTTGCACAGTGGATAGATCACCAGCCCTAAAGTCAGGAGAACCTGAGTTCAAATCTGATATTTAACACTTCCTAGCTATGAGATCCTGGGCAAGTCACTTAATCCCAACTGCCTAAGAAAGAAAGAAAGAAAGGACAACTATTAGATAGAATTAGAACTCTTATCTTATACCAAGTAAGGAATTCGCTTTTTGCCTGCATTTTGCTTCAAAGATAGAGGACTGAAAAGGAAGACTTGTAAATTGAGATGTTTACCATTGACACAGGATAATTTACAGGGGTGAAATTATTATACACATAAGGGATCTAGAAAATATTGCTAAAATGTAAGATTTTGAAGTCTTTATGGGATACAAGTAGTAGTTTGACCATGTCTTCCTTATATATAAGGGGGGAATATACTTGCAGTAGAGGGAAAAAAGCTTATTTACAGAACAAATATCTAATCAGTTAAAATTATGGTGTCCATGAATTAAATTTAAAACTCTTAAAAAATATTTAAAAGAGAAGACTCATAAGCATGAATTATGTCTAACAAAAAGAGGTCAAATTGTTATTTACTTATGATCTTGCAATATTCTAATGAAGAAATCTAAGAACCAGAGCTAGAAATCATGGTGGACAATATTGGGTTAAACATCCATCAAGATAGGAAAAAAAGAGGTATTTTCCTTGCACTATTTGACAAACAACTTGGACAGAAAGAAGAAATGGACAAGGGATTTTTGAGACATAGATATATAAATAAATACATAGATATAGAGAGATTGTATGTGTATATATATATATATATATATATATATATATATATATACATATATGTGTGTGTGTGTGTGTGTGTGTGTGTGTACCATGAATCTGGAGAGAAATGTCTATTGATAGGAGACTTAATTTATCTGTATTTCTGTCACAGTTTTGCTGTCTTCCTACTTTAAAAAAATGTACATCTTTTCAGGTCCTTTTTTCCCTTAATGAAAATCTATTTTTTCTTTTCTTTTTTTTTTTTAAATTATAGCTTTTTATTGAAAAAATATATGCATAGGTAATTTTTCAACATTGTCTCTTGCAAAAAAACTTCTGTTTCAACTTTTCCCCTCCTTTCCTCCACCCCCTCCCCTAGATGGCAGGTAGTCTCATACATGTTGAATATATTAAAGTATATATTAAATACAATATACGTATACATATTAATACAGTTGTCTTGCTACACAAGAAAAATCAGATTTATAAAGAAGGTAAAAATAACTTGAGAAGAAAAACAAAAATGCAAGCAAACAATAAGATAAAGAGTGTAAATGCTATGTTGTGGTCCACACTCATTTCCCAGTGTTCTTTTTGCTGGGTGTAGCTGGTTCTATTCATCATTGATCAATTGAAACTGATTTGGATCCTCTCATTGTCGAAGATAGCCACTTCCATCAAAATTGATCTTCATATAGTATTGTTGGTGAAATGTATAATGATCTCCTGGTTCTGCTCATTTCATTTAGCTTCAGTTCATTTAAGTCTCTCTAAGCTTCTCTGTATTCAATCTGCTGGTCGTTTCTTGTAGAACAATAATATTCCATAACATTCATATACCACAATTTACTCAGCCATTGTCCAGTTGATGAGTTATCCATTCAATTTCCAGTTTCAAGCCACTATAAAGAGGGCTGCCACAAACATGTTTGCACATGTGGGTCCCTTTCCCTTCTTTAAGATTTCTTTGGGGTATATGCCCAGTAGTAATACTGCTGGATCAAAGATATGCACAGTTTGACAACTTTTTGAGTATAGTTCCAAATTGTTCTCCAGAGTGGTTGGATCTGTTCACAGTCCCATCAACAATGCAGAAGTGTCCCAATTTCCTCACATCCCCTCTAACATTTGTCATTATCTTTTTCTGTCATCTTTACCAATCTGAGAGGTATGTAGTAGTATCTCAGAGTTGTCATCAATAATGATTAGGAACACCTTTTTATATGGGTAGAAATAGTTTCAATTTCATCATCTGAAAATTGTCTGTTCATATCCTTTGATCATTTATGAATTGGAGAATGGCTTGATTTCTTATAAATTAGAGTCAATTCTCTATATATTTTGGAAATGAGGCCTTTATCAGAACATTTAACTGTAAAGATGTTTTCCCAGTTAATCGTTTCCCTTTTAATCTTGTCTGCATTAGTTTTGTTTGTACAAAAGCTTTTTAACTTGATATAACTAAAATTTTCTATTTTGTGATCAATAATGATCTCTAGTTCTTCTTTCTTCACAAATTCCTTCCTCCTTCACAGGTCTGAGAGGTAAACTTTTATATTCTTCTAATTTATTTATAATCTCATTCTTTATGCCTAGATCACGAACCCATTTTGATCTTATCTTGATATATGGTGTTAAGTGTGGGTCAATCCCTAGTTTCTGCCATAATAATTTCCAGTTTTCCCAGCAGTTTTTGTCAAATAGTGAATTCTTATTCTAAAAGGTGGGGTTTTTGGAGTTGTCAAACATTAGATTACTATATTGATTGACTTTTTTGTCCTGTGAACCTAACGTATTCCAATGATCTATTTCTAAGTCTATTTCTTAGCCAATACCAAATGGTTTTTGTGATCATTGCATTATAATATAGTTTTAGATCAGATACAGCTAGGCCACCATCATTTGATTTTTTTCATTAGTTCCCTTGAAATTCTCGATTATTTGTTCTTCCATATGAATTTTGTTGTTATTTTTTTTAGGTCATTCAAATAGTTTCTTGGAAGTCTGATTGGCATAGCACTAAATAAATAGATTAGTTTAGGTAGTATTGTCATATAATAAAAATAACAATACTACATAAACTAATCTATTTATTTAGATTTCATCTTTATTATACATGCTCTACCTATCCAAGAACACTTAATATTTTCCCAATTGTTTAGATCTGACTTTATTTGTGTGGAAAGTGTTTTGTAGTTTTGCTCATATAATTCCAATATGGTCAGAGTGTCAAATTAACTTCAAATCATTACCAGTTCCTACACATATAGAAAACACATTTATCATATAGTGTCTTATAACCAGTAAGTATAAATAATACTTTGGATGATAGAGACGGAGCTCAAAAAGTTCACACAAGACTGAATCACATTGAATAAGCTAAACTATAATAGGAAAATATAAGGTTTTAAAAATCATCAAAATAAACCCCACAAGCAAAGATTGGGAAGCATGGCTAGATGAATTTCATATGACAAAGTAAAAGTTACAATATGGTTAAAGCTTGATAAGATGACAATGTGATAATCTAACTAAATATTTCTCTCATTACATTTAATTAAATGGTATTACAGTTTATAATGAGAGTTTGCATATTTTCCAGAACTTACCAGATGATGATCCTGGTATTCTTTGTCCTGATCAAGCATGAATACAGCATTGTTTTGAATTCTGTGGATCTCTTTCTTTAAAATGGTATTAACATCATTCAGAGCAGAACCATAAATTTAAATATGATGCCATATGAAGGTCAGTTCATAGTGCTCTAAGAAGGCATAGCTTGGAAAAAGGAAGTTGAGGAGTGAATGAAGCAAAGATATGATAGCTGTCGTCAAGTACTTAAAGGGTTATCATAATATAAAAGGAATTAGAATTGTTCTTTTTGCTTTTAGAAGGAAAAACTGGGATCAATGAATGGAACTTGTACAGGAATATTTAGATTGGCTATGAGGAAAAGTTTCCTAATAATTCAAAAAATGACTGTGTTAATGTGAGAGTTAATGAGTATTCCTTCATTAGAAAATTTTTAATGAAGTGAATGGATCACCACTTGCTAAGCATGTGGTTAAAAAAAATGTATTCTTATTCAGAATTGGATTAGGAGTATTTTTAAATGCCCTCCAAATTTGAGATTCTATAATAAATAGTAGAGCTCAGATCGGAACTTAATTAAGTCTTCTTATTATAAGTACTATGTTCTTCTACTAGTGATAAATTAGACATCAGAGGAAATAGGTTCTAATTCTTCCTGTCCAACAATTCAATAATCCTTGTATTTATTTCCTACAAATATCTGTCGATTCTAGGCAGAGGATATGTGCTTCACTTTCTCCCTCTGTAAAGAATTATTTACAATGCCTGCTCTGCAAATAAGATAATGCATTTGCAAGTACTTTTAAAGGTATCAAAATGATATATAAGCTAAAGTTATGAGTATTGCTTTGCCAAATCTCCTGTCACACATCTTTTCTCTAAGCAAGATGTTTCTATCACCTGTGTGAAGAATTGAATACGACTGAGTTCCAAAGTAATATCTATTAGTTTCTGTCATTGCTGTGCCAAAAAAGTATTTTTTTCAGAAACTAATTTTTTTAGAAAGTTGTCAAGAATTTCAGGATATATTTGGGAATGTAGCCAGGGAGAACTATTTCTTTTAGCTCTCTAGAATTCAGTGGTGGCTACAAATCAAATAATTGCATTTAGAATTAATGGATGAATGAATGACCTAAAAATTTTGCCTATAAGTGCAAAAATGTAACTCCAAGTATATAGACATAAACTATTTAAGAACTTTTTTTCCTATCTTAATCCTAGTAACTATAGAAATAAATAGGTACACAAAATTTACTGAATAGCTTCTTAGGCCAAAATATCTTAAAATAGTGCTTTTAAAGTAGGAATAGTTTATTTCATTATAAAATATATGGGATTTACCTAAAGTTGTGATATGATTTATGTGGATGATTGTTTTGGGGCTACGCTTTGGGGGGACTCTGCACTGTTGGTGGAAGTCCTTTCTTTAGTGCAGGGTACTGACTAAAAGAGCCAGTTTAAAAACAACAACAAAAAAAAAAAAAAAAAAAAAAAAAAAACACGGAGAAGGCTAAATGGATCTAAAAAGAAAGATCTGAGACAAACTCATATTAATATGGTTAGCTCATCATTTTAAAGAAATGTACAAAATATATTTTATTTAAGCATATACAAACACACATTCTTTTCCACTTACCTTTTTGCAGGAGCTCATCAAATCTAACTTGAACTGTTGAAACAACACACTGATTTTGTCCTTTTTCTAGTCTCTCCTTGCTCCAAATCATCCTACATATTGCTGTCAAAATACTCTTCCAAAATTTCCAGTCACTTTCATGATCAAAAATTATCAAGGAATACTCATTTTTTATTAAATATTATCCAAACAATCTTAATATGTCAATTAAAACTCTCCACAATCTATTTTCTCCCTATGTTTCCAGACTGGTTCCCATAGCACTCGCCTTCAAAAGTTCTCTACTTTGACCAAAATTTTCTGTTTCTCAAATATGCTCTTCATGTTTCTATCTTTGTGACTTTATATGTAAGGCTTTCAATACCTAAAATATTGTTTCCAGCAAAAATATTTAAACTTCTTCAAGGCACAACTTTCATAGTATCAGTTATGTAAAAGCTTCCTTAGCCTCTATATAGAAATATCTTTTCTCTATTCTGAAAATCCTAAGAATTTCCAAACTTTCTTATGATACTTAAATATTATGCAAATTACTGGGTAACATGTAAGATTTTCTTTATTTCTTTAATAGGAAATTCCTTGTGGACAAATATAATGCCTGATTTATTTAATACATAAGAGTTTAATATTATTTTTATTGATTAAATAAGTGTTTAGCTGACATCAGGGAGGAAATAAATATTTCTCCCACATGATGTTTAATTAGAATGGTTTGGGTAACTTGTGAAGATTTTAGATTATGGGGGTGTATTTTAGAATAGAATAGAATAGAATTTTTGCACCAATGTTTAAAAAATACTGTTGGCAAAAGAGAAAACAATACCTATATAAAAGATAATACCAATTTAAAAAAATAGAAAATAAAAATGCTTGGAGTTAAAAGACTTTAACCAGGAATAATTTTATTTAATATGATTGTTAAACTAAAAACAATCAAAAATGGAGTTCCTATTGTCTCAAACTTAAAGATTTCATAGCTATGAAAACTTGATTTGAGGACATACATTAAAATATATATGCATTTTACTTATTTCTTGGATTCTATGATATCTGAACAACTTAATGAGTCATATAGTATTTATTGCAAATAAAAAGTATCTACTCTCTTTTCTACAGATCAGCAGTTGCCTCATATAGTAGCTTATTATTTACCAATTTTTTCTCTTTTTCATTACTTCTATGCACGTAATCTAGCTATAGTATTCCACCTGAATTTTTGCAGTGAAAACTGCTTTTTAAAAATAGATCTGATTTTTATATAGATTTTTTTTGTAGATCTGATAGAAGAAGAAAGAGGAGGTTCACTGAAAGAAAGATAGCTATTTAGTTTTCTCCTCCACCACCTTTGAAGTTATTACAGAATCTGTCGATTTGTGTCCTTGGAAAGGTCACATATTGCCTTAGTCCCGAGAGAATCGTTCCCTCTAGAAATGGTTAGATTAATACAAAATACTTTCCATGATGGTATTTTTGCATGGTCACATTTTATATTATGGCTATCTAAGGCATGCTTCTATCTAAACTATATAATTTATAAATAAAATAATTAGGTGTCTTGTTTTCCTTACATTTTTATCCCACTAAATGAGGTACAGAGGAAGAATGGACACAGAGGCATTAGATGGGGGAGGAAGGTTAATAGTTATGAAAATCTGCTCACAATGGAGCAAGACTACATATATATCATGAAGGGTATAGCACCTTCCAACATCTATAAAGAAATAAGGAGGGAAGAATGGGTAGACAGGGAAATAAAGGGTAAGGGAAGAAGACAAGGGAAGGACTCATGCATTGGGGGAGGTTTAGTAATAGCAAAACATTTGCCTAGGAGCAGAATTAAAGCAAAGGCTCAGTAGGGATAAGAAAGATATGTGTGAGGATATGTGTGTGTTTTTTAAGTGTATATATATATATATATATATATATATATATATATATGGCATAATAAGGCATATATATATATATATATATATATACACACACACAAATGTTTATCTAAATATATCCTCTCTTAACTATAGCCTGCTTGGGATGAATACAGAGAGGCTTGGAGAGACCTACATGGACTGATGCTAAGTGAGATGAGCAGAACCAGGAGATCATTATACACTTTGACAACGATATTGTATGAGGATGTATTCTGATGGAAGTGGATTTCTCTGACAAAGAGACTTAAGTGAGTTTCATTGGAGAAATGATGGACAGAAACAGCTACACCCAAAGAAGGAATACTGGGAAATGAATGTGAACTATTTGCATTTTTGATTTTCTTCCCGAGTTATTTTTACCTTCTGAATCCAATTCTCCCTGTGCAACAAGAGAACTGTTCGGTTCTGCAAATATGTATTGTATCTAGGATATACTGCAACATGTTTAGCATATATAGGGTGCTTGCCATCCTGGGGGGGGGGAGGAGGGAGGGAGGGGAAAAAACGAAACATAAGTGATTGCAAGGGATAATGTCGTGTAGAAATTATCCTGGCATGGATTCTGTCAATGCGAAGTTATTATTAAATAAAATAAAATTTATATATAAAAAAAAATGCTCAAAAAAAAAAAACAAAACTATAGCCTGCTTGGGAATAGTGGAGGGGATGAAAAGGGGGAAAAGGAATAAAATAAAAAAAGTACACAGCAGAGAACAAAAGAACAATTTACAAGGTAATACAGAAAAGATGGACACTCATGAACATAATTTCTTTTGTATAAACCTATCTATCTATCTATCTATCTATATGTATATATATATATATATATATACACACATATCTATCTATCTATCTATCTATAGATATAGATATAACAACAAATACCAGTTCAAGAAAGTATGTGTATACTTTCTTGAACTGGTATTTGTTGTTATATATTTTGAATCTTCTTTGATGTTCTGCTGGGCACATAACAATGTTCTCTTTTCTTTTGTTTCATTTGGTTTTGTATTCCTTTTCTGTCTTTTTCTGTTTTCTTATTCTATTTCTTTACATCAAATAAATTTGGAAAGAAAAAAAAAATGTATCTGTTACTACAGGATTTTAATGAAAATAAATAGAATAGCAGTTACCACACTAGTCTTCTCAGGAATATTTGTAAACATTCAGGGTAAAACCCAACAGGTGTTTATATATATTAAAGTATTCTCACATGGATCCAAATATGCATGAGTTAAATTCTGTCCTTGAGAATTGTTTCTCCAATCCTCAGAATCAAATAATTAGAAACTCAAGGGAGAACTATTTATAAGGCAGGGGTTATTAACTTGAGGTACATGGACTTTTGATTTTCAAGGAGCCTATAAACATGTATGGGGAAAAATTGTACCTGTTGACTGTTGATTTCCTTTGTAATCCTATTTATTTTATCTTATGCATTTAAAATCATTATTCTGAAGAAGTTAATTGACTTTACCAGATTTTCAAGAGAACCATGATACAGAGAATATACTGATCAAGAATAAATCACTGTAATACTTTATAAAATTTTCAATGGCTAGCATTGTCTCTAAACTCATTTTGTCATCATCTCTCAGTATGATTCTATCCAAGGGAAATCACTGGTTAATCATTATGTGTTAGGATTCTTACAAGATGCTAAGTAACTGGAATTGAGAAAACAGTGGTCAAATCTAGTTTAGCATTGATTTAATCCTACAACAAATAATGGTTTTCTAGTGATATAATGATTGATGTGTGCTCAGTGTGAAACATATAAGGAGGAGCTGTCAGGGCCAGAAAGGACAAGTGCACTAGAAGCTTTCTGAGGCTGAAACAGATTCATTCCATCATCCACCTTTGTTGTGGCTGGAGGCTCAAGCACAAACCTTTGGATTTGGAGACATTTTGGAGGAAGCTAGAGACAGAAGCCCACTAGAAGCTCTTGGAGCCTCAGCCAGGATTCAGTGGAGCAGATATAGAAGCCAGAGAAGACAGCTTAAGCTCTTGGAACCAAGACTACAGAAGGCCTCTAAGAAAAACTAGCCAAGCCCCAAGAAGGAGATAAGACTTTGAAGGAGACAATAAAGGATTTGGACTTTAATCCCTGGCTGCATGTGGTGATTACTGGCTGCCTGCAGAAACCCCCCAAGAAACCTGCTTCCAGAGAACATTATATTTTAGATAAGAATATTACAATTACATACATACATACAGAGATACAGAGATATAGACACAAACACACACACAGAACTTGAAATCAGTATTGTAATTACAACAATCTGAATTTAGAAGAGAAAGTAGGGAAAGTACTTTGTAACATGTTAGGAAAGAGCTTAACTTTGTAAAGCTTTTCTATACATATGCTATATCATATAAACCATGAATGGCTTTTGGCAGCACATTTCCCTTGTTTCCCATAAGTAAAGTGAACTTTGCATAATCAAAGACTTCTGGCACCACCTTACCTTCTAATCTTGACCATTTAAGGAATGAAATAAAGGAAGGCTTCAATTAGTAAAGAGTTCTGAAGATTAACACTTTTAATCAGGGGCACTGGCAGATCATTATGGATGTTTGGAGAGGCTTGAGCCCCACAGACGTCCACAAGTAACACGAAATTGTCAACTACCTTTTTTTACTTAGGTTAAATCCTGATCCCTACTATCAATGTCAACTTTACCAATATTTATCAAGTTTGAAGTAAAGAAACAATCGTTAATTTAGCAATGAAGGCTAACAATATTACTTTTGTCCATCATCTTTAGCACATACACAATAAGCATTACTTTCTCATCAATCTAATGTACAACTTTTTGTTAATTAGGTAAGATGTAAGGAAATACTCTAAAACAAAGAAATTATAGAGCAAGCTTTAAGAGAGAGAAAGAGAACAATTGTGTTTTCATTTAAAACTCAAAAATGGCTCCTATGGTTGTCCTGAATAAAGGACAGGTTGAGCTCATTCGGAATGATGGGATATTCTAGTTTTACCTAGTAAACATGTATTTGCCATTAACCAATCGGTCATTCATAAAGTTATTGGAAACTAATGTTTTCTTATTAAAGGCTTCAATGTGCATGAATAATGACCAGAGACTGCTTCTGCCTACTTACCTGACTAATTATTAATCAAGCCAAGTACTGATAATGAATGTACCTGATAGGTTTTTCTCTGTATCCTAACTCTATCCTCTACTTTTTCACTAAGGGCCTCATAGAGAATAAAATTCCTATCCGTTAGAAAGCTTTGGAATCATGGCTGGCCCTTAATGCCATTGCTTTTCTTCTCACTCTTCTATTACTGGAAGAAACCTTCCATGGCTTTCTCCAAATGTTTTCCTTTATGGCTTTTTATTAAACGGATTATACAGGACTATAATCATTCATCACGAATGGATTAGTGGAATTGAGTCAAGGGAACATTTAAACATTTTGAAAGATATCTCTATGTACATTATCCCCAGAGTTCTCCACCTCTCAAAAGATTACTCAGCTGGGTCTAAAAGTATTTTTAAGCTTTTTAGACCATTTTCATATTTCTATATTTAAAAACTTTATGGGCTAGACTAGCCAAATGCATCATTTAGAGCCTAATGGAACCCCTGCTATATGTCCACATATTTTTAAAAGTGTGTGTGTGTGTGTGTATGTATGTGTGTGTGAGAGAGAGAAACAAAGAGAGACAGAGAGAGACAGACAGACAGACAGACAGAGAGAAGAGCAAGAGCAAGAGTACTTTCAATCTAAAACTATTTTTCCAACATTTCATCTTTGGGGGGGTTTCTTGTCCTACTTTAGGCTTTATTTAATTTATTTAATGTGAGTGTGTGCAGCTCAAGTCCTAATTCAATGTCTCCTATTGCATAGATTGTCTTATCATCTAAAACAAACAAACAAACAAAAATGATTCTTGTGCAATAAAATCTCTGATAGTTTCTACCATGTTTGAAAGTATTTTAGTACTCAGAGATAGAACTACATGTCTGTCTGTTGAGAACCATTAACTTAAGTAAATGTAAAAAGTGTTGTTTTTTTTTTTCCCTTTGGGCCCAAATAAAACATTATTTAAAAGTTCTGTGTTTACAAGTATGGGGATGAGTTTTTATGCTGAAATGCAAGATCTTTTAAAATAAAATAAACAGTAATTAGGGCACTCAATTTGATTTTACAGAGGCTGTTTCAATCACTATTCTACCATTTAATATC